>NC_142069.1:4489820-4529820 GCF_059756535.1 Pantherophis guttatus | reverse complement strand
GACATCTGTACATCCGCTTTATTGTTTATTATTATCCTCTGCTTATCACTTCTTTACGATTCTTGGAGTCTATCCAATATGGAAACGGCATTGGTATAGATCTTCCGGATTGTAGGATGACACTCTACCACGGGTGAAGTCACCTTTCTACTCCTTCACCGCCACTAATTTGCACGGAGCTTAATTAGCTTCGTTAACACTACAAACACAAACGTTAATGGGCTTGTTTTGGCTCAGAAAAAGCTTTGCTCCCTGATGGGAGGGGGAGGGGATTCACGCTCCAGGAAGGAGGGGAACCTGTCAAGAAGGAAGTGAATGCCCAACCTCCGAGGAGAACCGAACCTCCCATCTTGACTACTGCAATTTACGCGACGTGGGGCTGGCCCTTGAAAAGTTTCTGGGAGCTTCGATGGCTTCAAAAGGTGGCATGGGCTTTTGGGAAAGTCTAGATTTGCACTCTCTTGAGAGGAGCTGCTGCGTTGGTTGCCGATTTGCTTCCGGGTCCGATTGAAGGAGAGAGTTGTGTCGCCTTCAAAGTCCTCCTTGGCTTATGGCCAGGTTATTTGAAGGACAGTCTTTTCCCAGTTATGATCTACTTGATCCATCAGAGCGGGGAGGCAAGGAGATGGTTATGGGTCCCCTCACTTAAGGAGGTGTTGGAAATAAAATCTGGTCCGGCTTTTATTCCAAGCCAGGAGAAAGATATAATGTGATGGCTAACCTTTTTGCCATCGCGTGCCAAAAGCGGGGGGAGCGTGGTGAAGTCACACGCCCGCGTGCCCACATCCATAATTCTATGCACCCTGCCCCCCCCGTGCTCCCCCCGCTTTTGGCACGTGATGGCACGGTGGGCCTGGTAGGCCCGTTTTTCGTTCTCCCCAGGCTCCAGGGACTTTCTAGGAGGCTGGGGAGGACAAAAATAGCCCCCCCCCGAGGCCCTCCGGAGGCCGGAAACAGTGTGTTTCCTGACTTCTGGTGGGCCCAGAAGGCCCGAAAATCAGCTGGCTGGCACACGCATGCGTGCCGGAGCGGAGCTCACGTGCCCACCGATATGGTTCCACGTGCCACTTGTGGCACCCGTGCCATAGGTTCGCCATCACAGATGTAGGAGAAATGAATTGGAGGCAGGCTGCATTCAGAAAAGAGGTCTCCATTTATTTGGTAGCCAGAAACAACAGTGACAGCAGCAGGTTTCTGAGGTGGCTGACAAATTGGGGTGGACAGTAGATAAGCTTTTATATTATGGGTCCTTTCTTTTAAAGAGGTCCATCTGTTTGTTTGTTTTTTTTAATTTTGATTTATATGCCGCCCTTCTCCGGAGACTCAGGGCGGCTTACAATGCGTTAAGCAATAGCCTTCATACTTTTGTATATTTATACAAAATCAGCTTATTGCCCCCACAAACTGGGTCCTCAATTTACCTACCTTAGAAAGGATGGAGGGCTGAGTCAACCTTGAGCCTGGGGAGATTCGAACCAGCAGAAATTGCAGGCAGCTGTGTTAATAACAGGGTGCACTAAACCACTGTACTATCAAGGCTCTTTTGGGACCAAGAAGAAGGGTCTTCTCCGTGGTGGCTCCCTCCCTCTGGAACATCATCCCTGTGGAGATAAGATTGGCCCCCCATCTTGACCCACTTTCAAATAGCCTGAAGATGGGGTTCTACAATGGGCTCAGGGACCCCAGAGTGATATGGAGCCCATCAAGTGGCCAGTCTGACCGTTGTTACCAGGAGCTGAGAGTTTATTGGGGCTTGTATTCGGTTTTATCTTTGTGCCTCTGCCTCATAGCAGTTACCTCCTTGCAAGCAAACAGCAAGAAAAAAACAGCTCTTTTCAGTTTCAGCACATCCTAATTAGCACAAATTGATTGGATCGGCCTCCCGACTCTCAGCTGATTTGCTCTCAGCTGTTTTGCACAGGGCTCTGCTGCTTGCTGCAAGGAGGTAAATTGCTGGAGCAGATTTTCTTTTTCCTTGTGCTAATCAAGCTGTGCTGAAAACGAAAATGAAAGTAAAGCAGGCTGTTTGCTGTTTGCTGCAACAAGGCAAAATTGCTCAGAGGCAGAGGCAGATTTCTTTTTCTTGTTTTCCTCACCAAAAAAGATAGGTGCATCTTATACTCCGAAAAATATGGTATATGAATATTTTAATTGAATGTTTAGAATGTAAGATCGTTAATGTTTTATTCTGCATTTTATTCCGTCTCTATAAGCCACTTAGACTCTCCTTCACCGAGATGAGCGGCATAAAAGTTTGATAACTAAATAAATAAATATTCACCCTGACTGTTCAGTTGCCCAGAGTCGCTGTTCAAAGCTGGGAAACCCAGAGGTGGGTCTCACATAACTTTACTGGTTTGTCACGCACTGAAAATGCATGCACTTTGCTCTCTCTCGCAGCTTGCACGCATGTGTGGGGCTTAGAATATGTGGCTAAATAGGACAGCATAGCGCCAGGGCGAGTGGGCAGCCCACCTGCAGATCGCCGCTACCGGTTCGTGCGAACCGGTCTGAACCAATTGAATACCATCACTAGGGCAAACATGTCAATCTACCAAACAAGAAATAAAATAATAGGCAACTAGGATCTCTCCTCCTTCCATCCTTTTCCAAGCGATAAAAGCGAAGGGGACGGGGAGGAGGGGGATTTTGTCGGGTTTTCCCATGAGGATGTTCCCCGCGGGAAGAAAATTAAGGTGTCGTCCAGATCTTAGCAACCACAAGAGATATTTCTAAGTCTCTCAATTTTTTTTTTTCCTTGGTTTTCTCACCACCTGGGCTGAGTGGCTGTTTATGAGGTAAACTGCCAACAGATTCCTCTCTTTTTCCCTAGGTTGTTTAGGTTTACATTTTCATCCATTCCGTAGGGAGTAAGGAAAATTACCTTGATGGAGACATGCAGGAACCATTATCTAGTCGAGTGCATCTCAACCGTTGGGTACTTTAAAAGATGTGGACTTCGACTCCCAGAATTCCCCAGCCAGCCATGTTGTGTTTTTTTTTATTATTATTATTTTTTTATTTGAGTTATATGCCGCCCTTCTCCGGAGACTCAGGGCGGCTTACAATGAGTTAAGCAATAGCCTTCATACTTTTGTATATATGCTGTTGAAATCAATACCTCTCAAAGGGCCCAAGGTTGAGAAACCCTCATTTTAGACCAAAAGGGCTGAAACATTTTAGAATATTTTCTTTTGTTCGTTATCCTTTTCATGAATTTATAATGTTTACACTTGTATCTGTCATAAAATACACGCTTGACAAAAGAAAGAAAGAAAGAAAGAAAGAAAGAAAGAAAGAAAGAAAGAAAGAAAGAAAGAAAGAAAGAGATGGATGGATGGATGGATGAATGAAGAAATAAAGAAATAAAGAAATTCAAGAAGAGGCAGATAACTCCTTGAAATCAGTGGAACAACTTGCCTCCAGAATTTGTGAATGCCCCCAACACTGGAAGTTTATAAGAAGAGGTTGGATAACCATTTGTCTGAAGTGGTGCAGGGTTTCCTGCCTAAGCAGGGGGTTGGACTAGAAGACCTCCAAGGTCCCTTCCAACTCTGTTATTCTATTCTATTCGTTCACTCTATTCCTACCTTAAGCACAAAAGCCAGCTGGGTGACTTTGGACCAATCACTAGGAGATGGTGAGTTCTAGTTCCACTTCGGGCACAAAAGCTAGCTGGGTGAGTTCTAGTTCCCGCCTTAGGCATGAAAGCCAGCTGGGTGGGCCAATCACCAAGAAATGGTAAGTTCTAGTTCCATCTTTGGCATGAAAGTCTGCTGGGTGACTTTGGACCAATCACCAGGCGATGGTGAGTTCTAGTTCCAGTTCAGGCACGAAAGCCAGCTGGATGACTTTGAGCCAGTCACCAGGAGACAGTGAGTTCTAGTCCTCGCCTCAGATATGAAATCTGCCTGGATGACTTTGGGCTAATCACTAGGAAGCTGTGAGTTCTAGTCTGACCTTTAAGTATGAAAACCAGCTAGGTGACTTTAGACTAGCCCCTCCCTCTCTCTCAATTGTTATTGTGGGGAAAATAGGGTTAATTGAGTTAATTATAAAAATAATAAAGGAAGGATACCTATGCATCAATCGAATGAATCAACTGATCAACATTTTACAGAGGCAGGATTGAGAGCTTTTTAACAAACCGCATCTCTGTTTGGTTTGGTGGCAGCAGTGCCTCAGATAGAAAGTCCCTACAGAGAGTGGTGAGGACAGCGGAGAAGATTATAGGAAGCTCGCTTCCCTTTATTCAGGATGCTATTCATCAGCGCTATGCACTTCGAGCTCGAAGCATGGTGAGAGACCCCACACACCCACTTTACGGTCTGTTTCTGTTTCTCCCCTCTAAGAGGAGGTTTCGGAGTATTTCTAGCAGGACGACCTGATTCTGTAACAGCTTTTTGTTCCCCATATGCCACCTGTCTGGAAAACTCGCAAGATTCGTTTTTCATGTGTACATCCGAACTACACTGTGTTGTTCCTCTGCGTCATATAATATATGTGGGTATATACATAATTTTGTATATTTATTTATTTATTTATCTTGTCATGTTTATGTAGTGTAAAATTGGAAGGTGGGGACCTGTAAGAGCTTTTTTGCAATGAAATTTCATGTTTTAATGTACGCCAATTAGTGTACATTCAAAGTGACAGTAAAAATAATTCTATTCTAGTCTGTTCTGATAGAGATTGAGAAATCTGAATTACAGTATTTGCGCTCTGCATTCATAGTATTCCCCCACCCAGAGGCCCCTCTTTAGATATTTTCCAGATCTACACCTTGTTAAAAAAAAAAAAAGGCAAATTAAATTAAAAGTAGCATCTAATTCCATTTAGAACAGATTACAGATGTCAGGCCAACTGGTTAATTACAAGAATTGTAACGTAAGCAAATAGGTAAACAAGAAGATTCAAGTTGGGAAAACAAGATAAGAAATGAACTAGAAAAAAAGTAATTTTCAAAGTGGCCTAAACTTATTCTTACAGCAACAAAAAAAATTCCTGATAAATACGATTGCATCTACTACTCAACGTATGACCACAATGGAGCCCAACGTTTTTGATGCTAAGCAAGGCAGCTGTTAAGTGAGTTCTGCCTCGTTTAATGGCCTTTCTTGCCACCATTAAGTGAATCGATGCAGTTAGCGGTAATCTGGTTGTTAAGTGAATCTGCCTCCCCATTCACTTTGCTCCTCAGAAGGTCGCAAAAGGGGACCACACGACCCTGGAGCACTGCAACCGTCATAACTATGAATCAGTTGCCAAGCGTCAGAATTTTGATCACGTGACCACAGAGGTGTTGCAATGGTCGTAAGTGTGAAAACCAATCGAAAGTCTCTTTTTCCAGTGCCGTCGTAACTTTGGTCACTAAGCGAATGGTTGTAAGTCGAGGATTACCTGTACTCAATAATTAAGACTTGCTGCTTTAAATGAGGAATATCACTCAATAGAAACAGATCTCAAGTACCTAGGCTCTTGATTGAACAGATTAACAAAGTTGGAAGGGACCTTGTAGGTCATCTAGTCCAACCCTCCACTGCCCAAGCAGGAGACCCTACACCATTTCTGACAGAGGGCAGTCCAGTCTCTTCTTGAAAGCCTCCAGGGATGAAGCTCCGACAACTTCCGAAGGCAACTTCTGTTCCCTTGTGTAGGAAGTTAGCACTCACTCCTCTCCTAGAAGAATGAAATATTCTAGGAAATATTAAAAAGGCAGAATATTATATTTCCCTGGATGAGAAATGGAGAAACGTGTTTTTTGAGGCAGGAAGCAGACTCACTCTTAATAGCCCCCACCCTCCTCAATAGCCCCCAGCAGATGTCAGCACTTAAGGGATAAAGAGATAGCTAGGTCTATTCATAAGCAAATGCCCTCACCCAAGATCCAACGAAGGTAGGAGTAGCCCTCTACCCATCGAGCAACAGAACTCACCACATGGTACCTGGGGAGATTGCATCACCCAGCAAGGCTCAACCAAGCTTGGGACTCAAAAGACAACCTACAAAGTTACCCCTGCATGGCTCCATGGGAGTCTGACAACCAATCAGAATACAAGCTCAAATTCAAAGCCCAACAGTGGGTATAAATCTCTCTCTCTCTCACTCACTCATGTGCTCTTTTTGCCCAGGACCTCAAAACCACATGGTCCTGTCCACCATTAAACCATCTTTCCAAGCAGTCTCCATGTTTCCAGGGTCTTTCTCCCCACTTGGAACTGAACCCAGGTGGGCATTTCTTCCAACGCTCGGTTGATTGTTCTCACTGTCTCCTTATTTCCAGGTTGAATCTCTCCTTGTTCAGTTTTCTCCATCCCTTCTTCCTGAATAATATGAAACAGGGGAGTTTCATTTGTGAAAAGAGCCTCCGTGCAGATTTTGGATAATTCAATAAATAACTTGGCTTTTAAATACAATTCTTTTTGACTCGGGGAATTAATAGTCCTACCTACCTCAGCAGATTTAACTTGGCCTCCATTTATCACCGCCAGGCTTAAGCTGAGTTGTCAGCAGTCAAGTGAACAGTTTAGAAACTTTTAACCTCGAGATATTCTTGCCTCTAACTCGTTTTAAAGAGACTCAATCGATCCGAATGGAGCTGGAAGGGGACCTGGGAGGTCTTCTAGCCCAACCCCCTGCTCAAGCAGGAGACTTTATATTTAAGATGTCAGCACTCCAAACTGCATTCACTCCAGTGCTGACATAAGAAGGAGAAGGTGGGGGCATCTGGCAAGAGGACGCTTGACATTTCACCTACTTATTTTCCCTGGAGATACTATCCCCTAGGAGATGGGTTGGGAGGGGGAAAATTCCTTTGAGCTGAAGTAGTAGATAACAGCAGAGTGACTTGGAAGATGGCCAATGAGAAGCAGAGCAGTGGGGAAAGGAAAGGGAGGGTTTGGACCAGGAAGTCAGTGTTGGCTGCAGCTGAGTCGGAGTTTCAATTGTTGTGCCTAATAAATGAAAGATTTTGATCAAGGGCTATTTGTTTGAAATGCAGTTTATTTGAGACGACACCAAATCTTGACATAAGAGACTGTCCAGTCTCCTCTTAAAAACCTCCAATAGCAATAGCAATAGCACTTATACTTATATACCACTTCACAGTGCTTCACAGCCCTCTCTCAGCGGTTTACAGATTCAGCCTATCTCCCCCAACAATCTGGGTCCTCATTTTACCCACCTCGGAAGGATGGGAGGCTGAGTCAACCTTGAGCTGGTCAGGATCGAACTCCTGGCACTGGGCAGAGTCAGCCTGCAATACTGCTTTCTAACCAATGTACCACCATGGTCCTTCCTTCCTTCCTTCCTTCCTTCCTTCCTTCCTTCCTTCCTTCCTTCCTTCCTTCCTTCCTTCCTTCCTTCCTCCCTCCCTCCCTCCCTTCCCTTCCCTTCCCTTCCCTTCCCTTCCCTTCCCTTCCTTTCCCTTCTTAGCACAAGTGCTTTCCAGCCCTCTCTAAGTGGTCTACAGAGTCAGCCTATATGGCCCCAACAATCTGGGTCCTCATTTTACCCACCTCGGAAGGACGGGAGGCTGAGTCAACCTTGAGCCTGGTGAGATTCGAACTGCCAAACTGCTGGCACTCGGCAGTCAGCAGAAGTAGCCTGCAGTACTGCACTCTGACCACTGCGCCACTGCCAAGTGTTATGCCCTTGTGTTCTCGATTTTTGCTCCATATTGAAAACATATTTTCATATTTTAGAACCTTATTCACACCCTTAAGCAATAAAATGGCGATGGAGCACCCGCGATTTCTGGTGGCAAGCTGTTCCGCTGGTCAACTGTCCTCGCTGTTTAGAAAGTTTCTCCTCAATTCTAGGTTGCTTCTTTCCTTGATTAGTTTCCATCCCTTGTTGTCTTGTCTCTTGCCTTCAAGTGCTTTGGGAAAATAGGTTGACTCCCTTCGTCTTTCTTTGTGGCAGCCCCTCAAATATTGGAACACTGAAGGTCAGAAGATAGCAGATTTTCAAACCCCAATTGACTGAAGGTTTGGGCAAGTCCCACTCCTTGGATCAAAGTCACGAAGCTTCAATACTCTCTTGGCAAGCACCCAACGCTCCCCAAGGCAAAAACTAAAGAGGACCTTAAAATGACCTTTGCAAGCAGACAGGACTCTAGATTAAGCCAACTGTCTCTCAGCCTCCCCATCTGCATGTCTGATGGTTGGCTCTTAGCATGACAATGGATGATTTAGGGAGACATTTGCATGAGGCAAATGACGTGCATGACGTGTCTATTCTTACTGAGATCAGAACTGTGCCAGCCCTGGTTGTCCTTGTGACACTCTAGGGGAGAAATATCATTTAAAGGTAAAGGTTCCCCTCGCACATACGAGCTAGTCGTTCCCAACTCTAGGGGGCGGTGCTCATCTCCATTTCAAAGCCGAAGAGCCAGCGCTGTCCGAAGACGTCTCCGTGGTCATGTGGCCGGCATGACTCAACGCCAAAGGCGCACGGAACACTGTTACCTTCCCATCAAAGGGGGTCCTTATTTTTTTTTAAATTATTTTTATATGCCGCCCTTCTCCGGAGACTCAGGGCAGCTTACAATGCGTTAAGCAATAGTCTTCATACTTTTGTATATATTTTTATACAAAGTCAGCTTATTGCCCCCACAAACCGGGTCCTCATTTTACCCACCTTAGAAAGGATGGAAGGCTGAGTCGACCTTGAGCCTGGTGGGAATTGAACTCGCAGTAATTGCAGGCAGCTGGATGTTAAATGCTGCCTTAGTAGGAGGCATTAGCCTCCTACGCCACTCAGGCTCCTATTTTTCTACTTGCATTTTTTACCTGCTTTCGAGCTGCTAGGTTGGCAGAAGCTGGGACAAGCAACGGGAGCTCACCCCATTACGCGGCGCCAGGGATTCGAACCGCTGAATTGCCGACCTTTCGATCGACAAGCACTATCATTTACAGACATACAAATGGGAATATTTTTTTATTGGCCAAGTGTGATTGGACACACAAGGAATTTGTCTCCGGCGCATACGCTCTCAGTGCACATACAAACAACAAAATTATGATACAGATCATAAATCATAATATACCATCATAAACCATCAGATGCAAACAACAAGTGATAAATCATAAGATACCAATACGAGAAGGTAGTAGTAAAGATGAAAAAGGTGAGTAATATCATCAGTGCTAGAGCGGGGTGGGGTTTGAGTGGAGGAAGAGGAAGGAGAAGGGGAACTGTGGGGTCCTTGGTGTTCTCTGAGCTTGGTTGTTTTCTTGTAGACGTTTCATGACCCAACTAGGTAGCAACATCAGTGCTAGAAGGGAGTGCGGGTTGTGGGGAGGAGGAGGAGGAGGACAATGACGACTATGGAATTCTTGCTGCTTTCTGAGCTTGGCTGTTTTCTTGCAGATGTTTCATGACCCAATTAGGTAACATCATCAGTGCTAGAAGGGAGCGGGGTTTGAAGAGAGGAGGAGGAGGAGGAGGAGGAGGAGGAGGAGGAGGACAACCTCGGTACTCTCCAAGCTTGGTTGTTTTCTTGCAGACATTTCATGACCCAACTAGGTAACATCATCAGTGCTCAACTGAACTGAACTGAAAATATTGCCTAGTTTGGGTCATGAAACATCTTCAACAAAACAACCAAGCTCAGAGTGTATCAAGGACTCTACGGTCTATGGAAGCGATGCAAAGACCGGGCTCAAAAGAGACTAAATTTTGATGACATCAACAAGCGCTTTGTTGAAGTTTGTTGATCCTTCTGCGGTTGCCCCTGCAACCTTGTTGAGTAGGGAAGCAATTCTTGCACCCACATACCCTGAGACACAAATCTGCATGTGTTTACAAGCCGTCAGCCTTAGCTGGCACTTTTGGGAGAACGGACCAGCCACGCCAGAAAGAGCAGCAAAGCTGAGAATGACAGGAAAAATAAATAACCCAGAGAAATGCAGAGAAACACTATAAAAGTGCTGCCTTGCTCTGTTCTCCATCCGCCTCGGGTTTGGTCCAGGTTTTTCCACAGTTCGATTTCTTATTAGTGACCAACGTTTCTGTTTTGCCAAGTTAAGCTAAGGTAGTGTTAACTAAATTGATGGTGACGATAGATAGCTAGATAGCTAGATGATAGATAGATAGATAGATAGATAGATAGACAGATAGATAGATAGATAGACAGATAGACAGATAGACAGATAGACAGATAGACAGATAGACAGATAGACAGATAGATAGATAGATAGATAGATAGATAGATAGATAGATAGACAGATAGATGATAGATGATAGATGATAGATAGATAGATAGATAGATAGACAGACAGATAGATGATAGATGATAGATGATAGATAGATAGATGAAAAATAGATACAGATTGATAGATGATAGATAGATAGATGAAAAATAGATAGACAGATTGATAGATGATAGATAGATAGATGATAGAGAGATGAAAAATAGATAGATATAGATAGATAGATAGACAGACAGATAGATGATAGATAGATAGATAGATAGATAGATAGATAGATAAATAGATAGATGATAGATAGATAGATAGATAGATAGATGATAGATAGATAGATAGATAGATAGATAGATAGATAGATAAATAGATGATACATACATAGATAGATAGATGATACATAGATAGATAGATAGATAGATAGATGATAAATAGATAGATAGATGAAAAATAGATAGATAGACAGACAGACAGATAGATAGATAGATAGATGATAAATAGATAGATAGATAGATAGATAGATAGATAGATGATAAATAGATAGATAGATAGATAGATAGATAGATAGATAGATAGATAGATGATAAATAGATAAATAATTGATAGATGATAGATAGATGAAAAATAGATAGATAGATGAAAAATAGATAGATGGACAGATAGATAGATGATAGATAGATAGATAGATAGATAGATAGATAGATAGATAGATAGATAGATAGATAGATATAGATGGACGGATGGATGGACGGACGGACGGACAATCCTTGGTGCTCCCTGAGCCTGGTTGTTTTCTTGCAGACGTTTCATTACCAAACTAAATAACATCATCAGTGCACCATCTGCAAGAAAACAACCAGGCTCAGGGAGCACCAAGGACCTCTCATTTCAACCATGAGATACAGTATTCTCCTCCTTAGAAAGATGATAGATAGATCTGATCCGATGATAGGTGATAGGCAAGAGTTAGATGAGAGACAGAATGATTATAAGTCAAACACTACCTATACATTCCATTCCATTCCATTCCATTCCATTCTATTCTTAGAGCCAAGGTGGCGCAGTGGTTAGAGTGCAGTACTTCTGCTAACTGCCGGCTGCCTGCAATTTGCAGTTCAAATCTCACCAGGCTCAAGGTTGACTCAGCCTTCCGTCCTTCCGAGCTGGGTAAAATGAGGATCCAGATTGTTGGGAGCCATAGGCTGACTCTGTAAACTGCTTAGAGAGGGCTGGAAAGCTGTGAAGCGGTATATAAGAACTATTGCTAAACCATCCCATCCCATCCTGTCTTCTCTCATTCCCTTCCCTTCTCCCCATTAATATTCCCTTAGATATCATACATAATCATTATTTGTTGCAGTGCGAGGATTCCTATCAGGAGCAGCCCCTCCTCTCCCTTCCCCGCCCAAGAGTTTTTAGATCACGGAAAATAAATCCAAGAGATCCATGGTGAGAGCCTTGGTGGTGCAGCAGACGAATGCGCTGTTAAGTAACACCAGCTGCCTGCAATTACTGTGAGTTCAAATCTCACCAGGCTCAAGGTTGACTCAGCCTTCCATCCTTCCGAGGTAGGTAAAATGAGGACCCGGATTGTGGGGGCAATAAGCTGACTTTGTATAAAAAAAAGAACACCGCTTGGGGGCCCCCCGAAAGCCCTACTAAGCAGGTATATACAAAAAGTATGAAGGCTATTGCTTAACGCATTGTAAGCTGCATTGTGAGTCTCTGGAGAAGGGCTGCATATAAATCGAACCAAGAAAGAAAGAAAGAAAGAAAGAAAGAAAGAAAGAAAGAAAGAAAGAAAGAAAGGAAGGAAGGAAGGAAGGAAGGAAGGAAGGAAGGAAGGAAGGAAGGAAGGAAGGAAGGAAGGAAGGAAAGAAAGAAAGAGAGAAAAGAAAGAAAGAAAGAAAGAAAGAAAGAAAGAAAGAAAGAAAGAAAGAAAGAAAGAAAGAAAGAAATTTCCTTCTCCAGAACCACTGAAAGGGAGTGGGTGGCGAATAAGCTTCCAATACACAACACAAACAGAACAAGTGCAGACTTTTGGGTGCCTTTCTCTGACCCCCCTGAGACTCTGATCT
This sequence comes from Pantherophis guttatus, assembly GCF_059756535.1. Taxonomy (NCBI): domain Eukaryota; kingdom Metazoa; phylum Chordata; class Lepidosauria; order Squamata; family Colubridae; genus Pantherophis; species Pantherophis guttatus. The sequence continues at coordinate 4,517,537 of NC_142069.1, read as the reverse complement.
GCACCTTATCTTTCACCATTGGATGGCAGGGGCAAAAGAAGCAATTTTGCAAAAGGGACTCGACAAGAAGCTGTATAGAGAGACGGATCAAAAGGCGGGTTGGACGCTGAAAGGAGCTGGCAGCCTCTCCGCAGCTGAGCTGGCCAGCTTATAAAAGGATAAATAACGCTGACATTACAACGCTTCGGCCAATTCGTTTTCCTACTTGTCTCTGCCTGGCATCATTGGGCCTACAAGAGAAGCCCGAGACCAGGAAGAAAAGAGAGGGAGGGCACAGTTTCCCTCCCCCCCCCCGTGCGCACACGAGGGGGCACACGTGAGTGAGCAGGCATTGCTTGTATGTAAATTTTTTTTAATAAAAACGATCAGTTGTAACTTTGAACGGTCACTAAACGAACTATTGTAAGTCGAGGACTACTGTACTCTCCAATTCCTGGGAAAGCAAGGAAGAAGAAGGAATTGTTCTCTTCCAAACGTGCTTTTTTTTTTTTTCTTTAGGATTTCAGGAAAACCAAACAACGGCGGAGAAGCAAATCTTGGGCATGTTGACGGGGAAAAAAAGAAATAAATAAACAGGGTGGGAATCTCTTCAGTCAAAGCATGTGATTAGCCTCCGAATCAAATTAAACCCCTGGGCTTCTCCCTGGGCTGAATGCTATTTTAAGGCTTATTAGATTCGATTAGGATTGGCAGACATTTTCCCTGACATAATCGAGGCTTTTAATTGGATTTAATAAAGAGGAGGAGGAGAAGGCGGGAGGAGGAGGAAAGAGGAGGAAGCAGGGGAAGGAGGAGGAAGGAGAGGGAAGAGGAGGAGGAGGAGGAGGAAAGAGGAGGAAGCAGGAGAAGGAGGAGGAAGGAGAGGGAAGAGGAGGAGGAGGAGGAAAGAGGAGGAAGCAGGAAGAGGAGGAGGAAGGAGAGGGAAGAGGAGGAGGAGGAGGAAAGAGGAGGAAGCAGGAGAAGGAGGAGGAAGGAGAGGGAAGAGAAGGAGGAGGAGGAGGAAGGAGAGGGAAGAGGAGGAGGAGGAGGAAGGAGAGGGAAGAGAAGGAGGAGGAGGAGGAAGGAGAGGGAAGAGGAGGAGGAGGAGGAAAGAGGAGGAAGCAGGAAGAGGAGGAGGAAGGAGAGGGAGGAGGAGGAGGAGGAGGAAAGAGGAGGAAGCAGGAGAAGGAGGAGGAAGGAGAGGGAAGAGAAGGAGGAGGAGGAGGAAAGAAGAGGAAGCAGGAGAAGGAGGAGGAAGGAGAGGGAAGAGGAGGAGGAGGAGGAAAGAAGAGGAAGCAGGAGAAGGAGGAGGAAGGAGAGGGAAGAGAAGGAGGAGGAGGAGGAAAGAAGAGGAAGCAGGAGAAGGAGGAGGAAGGAGAGGGAAGAGGAGGAGGAGGAGGAGGAAAGAGGAGGAAGCAGGAGAAGGAGGAGGAAGGAGAGGGAAGAAAAGGAGGAGGAGGAGGAAAGAGGAGGAAGCAGGAGAAGGAGGAGGAAGGAGAGGGAAGAGAAGGAGGAGGAGGAGGAAAGAGGAGGAAGCAGGAGGAGGAGGAGGAAGGAGGGGGGGATGGGATAGGAACCAGGATCTGCCCTTTCTGGCTTCGGCTGATTGGCTAGCTTGCTAGCCAGCTTGTTGGAGGCATCTTGGGCAGCGGTGGGTTTTCAATATTCTTACCACTGGTTCCCACGTGGGCCTTCCATGCATGCGCCCAGCCTTCCGTGCATACACTTTGCTCACTCGCGCTCCTTCCGCGCATGCGCCTGGCTTTGAAAACGTGCCTAAATAGGACGTCAGAGAGCCGGGGCAGTTGAGCAAACTCACCCTCGATCTTCACTACCGGTTCGCCCAAAACTGGTACGAACCGGCTGAATCCCACCTCTGATCTCGGGTGAGCTGCATTTACAGAGAAAATGGGAAGGCAGGGACAGTAGAAATGATCCATCAACATTGAAGGTTGGGTGAAATTCAACAATAGGTTTACCCCAGTTGTGTTTAGCATTCTGATAATTGCACAGTTCCTTCCTTTCCTCTTCCTCTTTCTTTAGTTTTTCTGCTTCTTCCCCTTCCTTTCCTCCCTCTTCTAACTTCTCCCTTTCCCTCATTTTCCTCCTTCTCCCTCCTTCTCTTTGCCTTCGTTTCCCTCCCTCCCTCTCCCCTTCTTTTTCTCTTCCATTCTTCCCCTCTGCTTCTCTTCATTCCTTCCCTTATTTCTCTTCTCCTCTTCCTTTCCTATTTCCTTCCCCATTTATCCCTCTTTCCCTTCCTTCTCTTTTTCTCCTCCCTCCCTTTCCTCTCCTCTTCCTTTCCTTCCTTCCTTTCCCTCTTCTTCTTCTCCTCTTTCTTCCTTCTCTTCTTTTTTCATCTTCCTCTTCTTCCTTCCCTCCTTTTTCCCCTCCCTTCCCCTCTTATCCTAAATTCTTTTGTCAGAAAAACCAATCTTTTCCAATCCTTTCCCCCCCACCCAAAAGAAACATTTCATAAAGGGTCTCAACATGCAAATTACACCAATTAATCAGGGAGCTCCAATTCCATTGTAGAGGCTCTGCACCCAGAGTGATTGACGATCAAATCTTGCACATTTGAACCTGGATGTACAGATGGGTGGGGAGGGGGGCATCCGAAAGTGCCCTTGCCTCTGAGTAAGCAGGCAGGCGGCCCTGCAAAATTAGTGCCTGCTTCATAATTCCTTTTTTTTTATTTATTTATTTAATTCAAGTTTGGTGCCGGTGAATGAATCCACTTGGGTATAAACTGATGGGCAGTGGTGAAATCTAAAATTTGTTACTACTGATTCTGTGGGCGTGGCTTGGTGGTGGTGGGGGTAATGTGACTGGGTGGGCATGGCCATTTTTTTTTTAACTTTTAAAACCATTTTTTCTACAACCTCTTTGGCGAAGAGTTGTAAAAAAATGCTTTCAAAAGACTCTGACGATGCAAGTTGAGTTGCCTGATCGTCAGAGGCTTTTTTTCTTTTAAAAGCCTTTGATGATCCCAGCTAAGCCGCGCGATCATCAGAGGCTTTTTTTTTTTACTTTTAAAAACATTTTTTCGGCTGGATGGAGTCACTGAAGCAGTCGGCGTGAGCTTCAACGGACTCCAGAGCAGTGGTCACCAACTGGTGGTCTGTGGACCACTGGTGGTCCGCGAGAAAATTTTGGTGGTCCGCAGAAAAATTAGTTGCATTTTTTATATTGCACTAAATCAGGGGTCCTCAAACTACGGCCCCTGGGACAGATACGTGCAATGAACATTTGTGTTGCTGTAGAGAGTCTCCCCCTTAGGGGTCTTTTTGTGTGATTCTGAGGGGGGCAGATTCGGGGTCTGCTTCAGCCTCCTGGTTGAGGGGCTTTGGGCGAAGGCTGGAGGGAAGTGCCGCTGGTGGCCAAGAGCCGGAGGGCCTCGTTCCAGTGGGACAGCATCATGGCCTGGAACTAGCTGACCATCTCAGCCTGCTGAGCCTCCAGGCGCTGGTACCTGGCCTTGCACTCCCGCAGGTCTTCCCTCTGCTTGGAAAGCCTATGCTCCTAGTCCTCAGTGAGGTGCTTCTGCTGAGCCTCCTTCTCAACTGAGCCAGCTGTTTTGCCAACTGTTTCTCGTGGTGGCTGCTTAGCTCCAACAACTGCTTCCTGTTGGGGACCTAAGGAGCCCGGGTGGGGCAGGCGAGGAGTGGCTGGGAGGGGCGAGTAGGCTAGCGAAGCGCCCCTCAATGTGAGTGACATCGAGTTGGCCAAACCCACCCAGTCACATGACCACCTAGCCACGCCCACCCAGCCAGTCATTAGGCAGATCATATTAGTGGTCCGCGGGATTTAAAATTATGAAGTTAGTGGTCCCTGATGGCCAAAAGGTTGGGGACCTCTGCTCCAGAGGATGGTAGAGGACAGGAAGGACTGGAGGAACGTGGTCCATGGGGTCGCGATGGGTCGGACACGACTTTCGCAACTAACAACAACAACCCCTAATCATCTTTGTTGCTCTTCTCTGCACTCTTTCTTGAGTCTCCACATCTTTCAATACATGCCGGTTGTCAAAAGCATCTGAATTTGGATCACACATCCTTGGGGATAGATAGTGCAATGGTCATAAGTGTGAGGACCAGTCTTAAGTCACTTTCGTTCAATGCCGTTGTAACTTTTTTTAAAAAAAATTTGATTTATATGCCGCCCTTCTCCGGAGACACAGGGCGGCTTACAATGCGCTAAGCAATAGCCTTCATCCTTTTGTATATTTATACAAAGTCAGCTTATTGCCCCCACAAACTGGGTCCTCGATTTACCTACCTTAGAAAGGATGGAAGGCTGAGTCAACCTTGAGCCTGGGGAGATTCAAACCTGCAGTAATTGCAGGCAGCTGGTCTTAATAACAGGGTGCTTTAGACCACTGTACTACCAAGGCTACCAACTCTGAAGGGTTGCTAATGGTTGTAAATTGAGGATAACTTCTGCAGTTCTCAGAAGGATGCCTACGTGGTAATAGGGCCTATCGAGTGACTTCCAAACAGGAATGAAAGAGCTGAGGGTCTTGTTCTAATTAATAATCATCATAATAAATAAACTGGATTTACGAGCACCGCTAAACCACAAACACGAAGCTTTTAAGGGGCAGCAGAAACAAGCTAACTGACTCTGCCACATCACCGCTTAAATAAATGCATTAAACGCTGTTTTCATCCTGAAGCTGGCGCCAATTTCCAGGAACAGCTGCCGCCCGAAACATCCCAAATATGAACGGTAAAGACGAGCTTAAGAAATAAATCTCCTTTTTTAGATTTTTCTACTGATCGCCAATGTCTTCCTTGAACTGTAAGGGGGCATTTGTAAAAGAGATGCCGGGGGAAAAAATCCCCTAAAACTCCCTGAGTTTATGATATTTTTGATCCAGCCAGGATAGTTTTGACACGTATTGACTTCCCAGTGAGTTCAAATTTTCAGAATCCAAGCCAGTTCAACGAGCCCAATGTTTCCTCTTGACCAATTTTGGCAGACTAACATCGCATTTTGTGCAGGAAGTTTGCGATTTGATATATATTTAAGCGTTCTAAGAGGCGAATGTCTATGGACATTCTCAGTCATCCAGGTCATGGTTATCCCAAAAGTGCTTTTCGAAAAAGCAATTGGACTTTATTTTTCCTTGAAGAGGTTTCGCTTCTCATCCAAGAAGCTTCTTCAGTTCTGCCTGAATGGTGGAGGATGGAAGGATTTCTATTCCTTGCAGTCATCTGGTCATTAGTACTCTTTCTGAGAATTGTTGAAGCCACTTGGAGGTTTATCTGTGCCCTCAGGGTGACCAGAATACAGATAGCCTTCGACTTAGGACCAAATTTTATGTTGCTAAGTGAGACATTTTTTTCAGCGAGTTTTCCCCCATTTTACGACCTTTCTTGCCACAGTTGTTATGTGAATTATTGCAGTTGTTAACTCAGTAACATGGTTGTTAAGTGAACCTGGCTTCCCCATTGACTTGGTTTGTGAGAAGTTTGCAAAAGGGGATCATGTCACACTCTGGGACATTGCAAACCGTCGTAAATAGGAGCCAGTTGCCAAGCATCTGAATTTTGATCATATGACCACAGGGCGGCTGCAATGGTCGTAAGTGTGGAAAGCTTTCCCAAGTCCCTTTTTTCAGTGACATTGTAACTTTGAATGGTCACTAAATGAACTATTGTAAGTCGAGGACTAACCTGTAGTGGAAATGAGTGTAGAAGCTTCTTGGGACTGCTGAAAGGACTGTGTTGTAAACAGGAGACAGGTGATGTCATATTGCCTCCCCCCCTTTTATCCCCCTTTCAAACCAGGGTCCTCTCTTTCCAGAATGTGGACAGTCCACAACGGTAACTGTCATAGTGACTCTCAGAGAGAGTACTAACAACCAGATGACTGCAAAGGATATAAATCCGTCCATCCTCCACCATTCAGCCAGAACTGAAGAAGCTTCTTGGATGAGAAGCAAAATGTCTTCAAGGAAAAACAAAAAAAGCCCAGTTGCCTCTTGAAAAAGCACTTTAGTAGGCCTCCATGAAGCCTCCTGGGAGTGAAAACGGGTCACAGGGGGGCATGCCGTACACATCCAGCTGTGCCCCATTTTGGGCCTAGTACAGAAGTGGGTTTCAGCAGGTTCTGACCAGTTCTGGCGAACTGGTAGCAGAAATTTTGAGTAGTTCTGAGAACCGGTAGTAAAAATTCTGACTGGCCCCGCCCCCATCTATGCTTTGCCTCCCGAGTCCCAGCTGATCAGGAGGAAATGGGGATTTTGCAGTAACCTTCCCCTGGATTGGGGAGGGAATGGAGATTTTACAGTATCCTTCCCCTGCCATGCCCACCAAGCCCCGCCCACCAAGCCACACCCACAGAACCGGTAGTAAAAAATTTTGAAACCCACCACTGGCCTAGTATGCCTCCCTGCACTTACCTGGGAGCCAAAATGGAGCGTGTGGGGACTCCTGGAAGGGGCGGAGTTGGAAGGGGCGGGGCCAGACAGCAATTTAACTACCGGTTCTCCCAAACCGGCACGAACCGGCTGAATCCCACCACTGCTTTGGAGTCTAAGAGGTGAAAAACAACCTGGAGAGTAGCTGCTCCTGATGAGCTGTTGATATTGACTCACAAGCAAACTGACCCATTTTAAGGCAAGTCAATATTTTTTTTTGTTTCTGGAATACATTTTGCTTTTTACATGTAAACAAGTTTTTTCTTTTCTTTTCCAAGCGAACCTCTTAGTTCTTGCTGCAATTCCAAGAAAATTATGCAACAATTCCAAGAAGCAGGACTGACAAATACAATGCTCATATTAAGAAGCCTGGACCGTTTCCAGGGAAAATGTTTGGATGCGGCCGCTAAAATATTTCTGATTCAACGTTGGGTGCAAGTAGTCCTCGACTTACAACCGTTCGTTTAGTGACTGTACGCAGTTAAAACGTACACTGGAAAAAATGACTTATGACCGTTTTTTCAGAGTTATGACCACTGCAACATCTCAATGGGCACGTGAAAATATTCAGATGCTTGGCAGCTGGTTCATATTTATGACCATTCCTTCGTCCCAGGTCACGTGATCCACTTTTACGACCTTCTGACAAGCAGATTCGCTTAACAACTGTGTTGCTAACATAATTACTGCAGTGATTCACTGAACAATTGTTGCAAGAAAGTAAAATAGGACAAAAATACCCTTAACAACTGTCTTTCTTAGCAATGGAAATTTTGGGCTCAACTGTGGTCCTAAATTGAGGATTATCTGTAAAAAGCAAATTTAATGGAGGCATCATGAAATAAATTCAACCTTATCAATGAACTTTGATTATTTTGCCAAAATTAAATTAAAAAGGGGACTGTTAAATCGAGCTGCTTTATTTTATTTTATTTTTTACAAAACTATACATCTGAATTTTTTAAAAACGTTTATGGTTTTAGTAAAGTTATAAGATTGGGAGCTGCCCAGAATTCTTGATTGGGAGCTGCCCAGAATTTGGCATAAATGGGCAGCTATAGGAAAGAATGCGACGAGATGGACAGGAACGGAACGGAACGGAACAGAACTGGAAAAAAGGTTAATTTTGGTAATAGGTAGGCGAAACTGGGAATGAATTCCCCTTCATCTCAAACATTACCGCAGAAAACAGATTTTAAACTCAGTTGTGATTAGAATACACACAAAGTCCAATAAGTAAGTAAGTCCTACTTACTAAGTAAATAAATATTTTCTTCTCTGCTTCTGGTGCAGAAGAGTTTAGAAAAACCCAAAAACATAGCTGCGAATGATTTCTGGAAATCCAGAATTATTCACGTTTGGCATGTCTAGCAAATTGTTTTTAAGAATATATTACCTATGAATTATTTCTGGAAATCCCAGAATTATTCACGTTTGGGATGTCTAAAACTTACGGTTTTAAAAGAAACTCCAGTTCCCGGATCATTTTTTTTTAATTTGTGTTTGTTTTGTTTTTTTAAAAAAAAAGAGAGAGCGATGACATCAGACAGTGTTTAAAAACATGATGATCTGCCACCCTTCTTCCATCTGCGTGAAATGGATTTGTTTCGTAGCGGCAACGATGATTCGGGTTTACGCCCTCTCTCAAAATAAATTAACGACGCGACCGATCTCTAGATGGGGGTAAGGAAGAAGCGGAGCTGCTGAAAATGAACGCAATGTAACTGAAGCATCATTTACTTGTCAGAGGCTTAATCCTTCACCTCTGGCTAGCTCTGAACATGTATTACATTCCTGTTGGGTTTATATTGGAGGGAATGAAAAATGAAAAAAAAAAAAAAAAAAGACCAAACAGCAAAGCTGAGATTTTATTATAGAGCTTTTCTTTTCTTTTCTTTTCCTGGTGGCTTTGCAAGGATGACAAAATATGGCCGAGCGGCATGATTGAACGCCGTCTGGTTCACCGTTCAACAAACCGAACCTTGTAAAAATCAGGCCTTGATTGAAAAATCAATCCCTCTTTAACACGCAAGCAAAGCGGGGGATGTTCGTTTCCAACGGCCAGGACAGGCAGGTAAAAATCATCTCCACGATCGTGATCTGAAGGGCTAAGAATAGAATCGGCAATATTCTCGATGTCCTCGCCTTTCTGGGTTGGGATTTTTTTGGGGGGGGGGGTTGGCCCTGGTTGCAAAATGGAGCCCGTTGCCTTGCAAATCCTAGAAAGAAACCGTGTATGGCTCCCAATTTATTTATGATGGTTGGCCGACTGACAGGGATGAGTTGGTCTAGACAGTACTGCCTCAGAGTTTAGATAAATGGAAAATAAAAAATAATACTTCTGTACATCTCTCTATCTCTCTATCTCTCTATCTCTCTATCCTACCATCTCTATCCATCCATCCATCTATCCATTTTTATTTATATCTATCTATCCACCCACCCACCCACCCTTCCCATCCATCCATCCATCCATCCATCCACCCATCCATCCATCTATCCATCTATCTATCTATGGTATCTATTTACTTACGTGCCTCATCTATCTTCTTCTGTTTATTCTATCTATCCATTCTTATCTTTCTATGTATCCATCTATCCTCTCTCTTTCTCTCTTTCTCTCATCTACCATCTGTCTGTCTATTCTATCCATCTATGTATCCATTTCATCAATATTTATCTATCTATCTATCCATCCATCCATCTATCTATCCATCATCTCTACTCTATCCATCCATCTATCCATTTTTATTTATATCTATCTATCCACCCACCCACCCTTCCATCCATCCATCCATCCATCCATCCATCCATCCATCCATCCATGGTATCTATTTACTTACCTGCCTCATCTATCTTCTTCTGTTTATTTTATCTATCCATTCTTATCTTTCTATGTATCCATCTATTGTCTCTCTTTCTCTCATCTACCATCTGTCTGTCTATTCTATCCATCTATGTATCCATTTTATCTATATCTATCTATCTATCTATCTATCTATCTATCTATCTATCTTTCTATCTATCTATCTATCATCTATTAGATATACTTTTTAATCCTGATTTTATTACTTTATAAATAACTCAAGGCAACAAGCATATCTAATATTCCTGCTTCCTCCTATTTTCCCACAACAACAAACCTGTAAGATGGGTGGGACTAAGAGAGATTGACTGATGCAAAGTCACCCAGCCAGTTTTCATGTCTAAGGCGGAACTAGAACTCCCCATCTCCTGGTGACTGGCCCAAAGACACCCAGCCAGCTGTCATGCCTAAAGTGAGACTAGAACTCACATTCTCCTGGTGATTGGCCCAAAATCTCCCAGATGGCTTTCATGCCTAAAGCAGGACTAGAATTCACTGTGTTGAAGTCCACACAGTTTAAAGTTGAGAAAGTTGAGAAACTCTGATTTAGTTGGCTTGAGTGCTAATTGTTGGTGGAATGAAGATGGATGGATGGGTGTATGGATGGACAGATGGATTATGGATCATGGATGGATGGATGGATCATAGATGGATGGATGGATGGATGAATCATGGATGGATGGATGGATGTATGTATAATGGATGGATGGATGGATCATGGATGGATCAAGGACGGACGGATGGATGGATCATGAATGCATGGATGGATGGATGGATGGATGGATGGATGGGATGATGAATGAATGGATGGATTGTGGGTGGGTGGGTAGATGGATGGATGGATATGGATAGATGGATGAATCATGGATGGATGGATGAATAATGGATGGATCAAGGATGGATGGATGGATGGATCATGGATGGATCATGAATGGATCATAGCTGGATGGATGGACTGATCATGGATGGATGGATGGATGGATAATGGATGGATCAAGGATGGATGGATGGACGGATGGATGGATCATGGATGGATGGATGGACGAATGGATCATGGATGGATCATGGATGGATCATAGCTGGATGGATGGACGGATCATGGATGGATGGATGGATGGATGGATGGATGGATGGATATGGATGGATGGATGGATAATGGATGGATCAAGGATGGATGGATGGATGGATGGATGGATGGATGGATGGATGGATCATAGCTGGATGGATGGACAGATCATGGATGGATGGATGGATGATGGATGATGGATGCACAGACAGTAATGGTCAACCAGCCACACAAAGCTCTTCTGAACCCTGGGTGCACACTTTTCCTTCTGGGAGGATGGTTATGCCAAACATGTAATCCTGTCTTTCCTGACAGTTAAAACAATTAATCAGTGGAACGATTATAAATGCACCAATACTGGAAATTTTTAAGAAGAGATTGGGCAACCATTTGTTTGAAATGGCACAGGGCTTCCTTGCCTGAACAGGGAGTTGGACTAGCAGATCTCCAAGGTCCCTTCCGACTCTGTGATTCTGTTATCCCCAGCAATTATTGATGTATTGATTGTAAGATGAGGGCAGAAATATTGGTCCAGTATCTGATTGTTTTTCCCCATATATACAATGCCGCACTTCAATAAGTTAGATGACCGACACATTGGTATCTGAATATAGCTCTTTTTAGCATTCATATTTTATTGTGGGTTTTTTTTTTTTTCTTAATCAAGGCAAAACGTTAGCATATATCGCAAGCCCACGTGCCATATGCCATACGCTAAATAAATAAATAAATAAATAAATAGTGACGCGCTTCAACATTGACGGTAGATTTTACAGCTCTTTAATTAGCAATATTAATAGTGCCACCTAAGCTTAATGAGAGTAATTAGGAACACCAAGTAAACATAGCTTCCTCACCGTATTCAGAGATAAACTTCCATGCTCAGCTGAGTTCTGAAAGTATTTTTTTAAAAAAAAAAAAAAGATTAGCAATGGCAAAGGGAGTAAATTCAGATTTCCTTTACAAATATAGGGAGTCACCGGTGTAAGAATCAGCTTTGTTCTCGAAGACTGTCCAAAATCAGATGTACAGCAGTGGCCAAAATTGTGGAAACCTTTTGGGAAAAGTGTATTTTCTAAAACCAGCTAATAACACCACTTTTTTTTTTTTTGAGTAGTACCATAAAATTATATATCAATGGAAAGCAGGGGTGAAATCTAAAATTTGTTACTGCCTGTTCTGTGCGCGTGGCTTGGTGGTGGTGGTGGGGGGGTAATGTGACTGGGTGGGTGTGGCCAACTTTTTTTTTTTTTTTACTTTTTTCTACAACCTGTAATGAATGAGCGTGAACCAGGGGTGAAATCCAAAATCCAAAAATCCAAAATTTTTCCCTACCGGTTCTATGGGCGTGGCTTGCTGGGCGTGGCAGGGGAAGGATACTGCAAAATCCCCATTCCCACCCCACTCCAGGGGGAAGGATATTGCAAAATCCCCATTTCCTCCCCACTCCAGCGGGAAGGATATTGCAAAATCTACATTCCCAGCCACTCCAGGGGGAAGGATACTGCAAAATCTCCATTCCTTCCCCTCCTGAGGGAAGGATACTGCAAAATCTCCATTCTCTCCCCACTCCTGGGGGAAGGATATTGCAAAATCCCCATTCCCTCCCCACTCCTAGGGGAAAGATATTGCAAAATCTCCATTCCCTCCCCACTCTGGGGCCAGCCAGAGGTGATATTTGCCGGTTCTCCGAACTGCTCAAAATTTCCGCTACCGGTTCTCCAGAACCTGTCGGAACCTGCTGGATATCACCCCTGGCGTGAACCCTTGTGCATTTCATGTCAATCAATGTGTGTTTAAGTCAAATTATGCTACAACAGGCTCCCTTCCTAGCTATGTATCTGTGGTGTCCTTGAACCCAAAGACTCATTCTATTCCCTTATTTTTAATCATAAAAAGGGAAAAACATCGAGAAACACATATTTGCAAATTGCGACAAGGCAGGTTTGTTTTGTTTTTTGATTTATTTATTTTTTTGTTTGTTTTTGCATTACTGCAGAAATAATCCCGAAGAGTTATTTTGTGTTACCGGGCCAGCGAGTGGTTTTGTTGTGTCACGGGAAGATTATTGAAGGCCAATTGTACCAAAAGGGAGAACGGAAAAGGATTATAGTGGCGTTTCTAGTTATTTTTCTGGTACGCATGAAAGGTAGCAATACATCTGTCAGATGGATTATTAATAAAGTCTCGCTTCCAGCCTGCACTACAACGAAAGGTTTACAACAGTGGGCCGGATTGAAACTTCAACATTTTATAAACTGTTTGCCTGCAGGTTAAGTCCTCGACGTACGACCACTATTGAGCCCAATGTTTCCGTCCCTAAGAAAGACAGTGTCAGGTTTCGAGGTCGTCTCAAATAAATTGCATTTCAAACAAAGTCTTTGATGAAAAACTCCCATTTATTAAGCACGACATTCTGACTCCGACTCCATCGTAGCCAACACTGACTTCCTGACCCAAAACCCTCCCTTTCCTTTCCCCACTCCTCTGCACTCATTGGCCATCTTCCAAGTCACTCTACTCTACTGCTCCAGCTCAAAGGAATTTCCCCCCTCCCATCCCATCTCCTAGGGGATATTATCTCCAGGGAAAATAAGTAGGTGAAAAGTCAAATGTCCCTTTCCAGACGCCTCCGCTTCTCCTTCTTATGTCAGCACTAGAGTAAATGCAGCTTGAAGTGCTGACAGACAGCTGTTAAATGAGCCATGCAGAAGAGGTGGGATTCACTTACCTTCCCTACCTGTTCACAAATGTGAGCACACGCAGTAGGCGCACATTACGTCCGGGCAGGCGGACAGGCAGAGCCTTCCACAGTCGCTGCTACCAGTTCACCAGAACCGGCCAGAACCGGACGAATCACACCACTGGTGCCGTGCCTTATTTTTTCGACTCTTTGCCATAGTCGTTAAACAAAATTGCTGCAGTTGTTAAGTGAATCGTGCGGTCCTTAAGCGAATCTGGCTTCCCCCCCCCAATGATTTTGCTTTTCGGAAGCCGGATGGGGAGTTACAAAGCATGACCCCAGGACACGCAACCATCATTGTCCCATGTGCCTGGATTTTGATGGCGTGACCATGAAGATGCTGTGATTGTCGAGTGAAAACTAGTCATGTCCCATGGAACGGTCACTAAACGAATGGTTGTAAGTTGAGAGCTACCTGTGTTTGCATTCAGGTAGTCCTCAATTTACAACCGGTTGCTTAGCGACCATGTGAAGTTACAACAGACCTCCTCAGGGCTACTTACGGCTCAGATTTGAATGTCCGACAGTTGCTACCTTCCCCCCCCCCAGTGGTCATGTGGATGCATTTTGGACACTTGGCCACTGGACCACATGTACAGCCATTTGTGGCACTCTGCAGTCATAGGATCACAATTCAGGGTGTTTTTGTTGGAAAACAGCATTTACGTCTGGTTTCCAGTGAAAAACGCTCTTTGCAGACAATGGGTTTCCTTAAAAACCATCACATTCGCTTCACTGGCAAAGTCCATGGTTAAGGCGGGACTAGAAATCAATGTCTCCTGGTGAGTGGCTGAAAATCCCCCAGTCAACTTTTACACCAAAGGTGGGACTAGAACTCTCAGTCTCCTGGTGATTGGCCCAAAGTCACCCAGCCGGCTTTCATGCCTAAGGTGGGACTAGAACTCCCTGTCTCCTGGTGATTGGCACAAAGTCACCCAGCTGGCTTTCATGCCCAAGGTGGAACTAGAACTCTCAGTCTCCTGGTGATTGGCCCAAAATAATTCAGCTGGCTTTCATGCCTAAGGAGGGACTAGAACTCACAGTCTCCTGGTGATTGGCCCAAAATCATTCAGCTGGCTTTCATGCCTAAGGTGGGACTAGAACTCTCAGTCTCCTGGTGATTGGACCAAAGTCACCCAGCTGGCTTTCATGCCTAAGGTGGGACTAGAACTCTCAGTCTCCTGGTGATTGGACCAAAGTCACCCAGCTGGCTTTCATGCCCAAGGTGGAACTAGAACTCTCAGTCTCCTGGTGATTGGACCAAAGTCACCCATCTGGCTTTCATGCCTAAGGTGGGACTAGAACTCTCAGTCTCCTGGTGATTGGACCAAAGTCACCCAGCTGGCTTTCATGCCCACGGTGGAACTAGAACTCTCAGTCTCCTGGTGGTTGGCCCAAAGTTATCCAGCTGGCTTTCATGCCCAAGGTGGAACTAGAACTCTCAGTCTCCCGGTGATTGGCCCAAAATAATTCAGCTGGCTTTCATGCCTAAGGAGGGACTAGAACTCACAGTCTCCTGGTGATTGGCCCAAAATCATTCAGCTGGCTTTCATGCCTAAGGTGGGACTAGAACTCTCAGTCTCCTGGTGATTGGACCAAAGTCACCCATCTGGCTTTCATGCCTAAGGTGGGACTAGAACTCTCAGTCTCCTGGTGGTTGGCCCAAAGTCATCCAGCTGGCTTTCATGTCTAAGGCGGAACTAGAACTCACCATCTCCCACTTTTGTGCCAGGTGCCTTAACCGCTAGACCAAACCAGCTCTAATAGGCAGAGTGCACATAGATATGCACACCAAGTATGGTGCATTTTAGCCACTTAGAGATGAATTCTTTCTACAAGCCAGGAGCGAAAAAGGCATCAGCCGGATGGAGGCCGAGACACGTGTCTGTGTTCCTTGCTTTGTGGCCCAAGCTGCGAAACGGGGGCGGGGGGCGGGGCAGGGGGGTGGAAACGGCTCATAATAATAAATAACCCGAAAGCTCCGGGGACGAGTGACCTAATCAAGATGTATAATTGTACGCCTTACCTAAATGGAAGCCTCGTTTCTGAAATGGTAATGAGCATCCGTCTGAATTGAATTGCTGTACAGATCAGCACTGAAGGATAATTATAATGTTTAACAAATATATTCCCTTTGGGAACCTGCTGTTTAAAATGCCACTTCCCTACAGCTTCCTGACAAATTATCCAATATCATAGGAGTGGAAGTCCGTCGCCTTTTGGACTCATCCATCTAGGAAATCACCCCGGCTCGGTTCTCTACCCCCTCAGCAAGGAAACCGACAGCCAGCCGGGTTCCCATAAATTTGGATACTTGCTTTACAATTAGCATATTCAGTTTCATTTAAACAAAAAACATGCTAACTCTTGCAATGATGCATGGGCCGTTTCTCCTTCTCACCATCTGTTTCTTCCTTTCTCCCCTTTTGCTCTCACACTGCGATGTCACTGGGGCTGCCGTGTGCTGCGACTCTGCAAGGTTTCATTTCTGGGTTCCAGGGATAGCCGTTGCAGTGACGTTAAGCCACGATATCATTGGCAATCATTACCCTGGCCAAGAGTCCCTCTTTGAGGAAGATGGGCAATTCAGGAATGTAAGAAAGAAAGAAAAGAAAAGAAAAGAAAAGAAAAGAAAAGAAAAGAAAAGAAAAGAAAAGAAAAGAAAGAAAGAAAGAAAGAAAGAAAGAAGAAAGAAAGAATGAAAGGAAGGAAGGAAGAAAGAAGGAAAGAAGAAAGAAAGAAGAAAGAAAGAAAGAAAGAAAGAAAGAAAGAAAGAAAGAAAGAAAGAGAGAGAGAGAGAGGAAGGGAGGGAGGGAGGGAGGAAAGAAGGAAGGAAGGAAGGAAGGAAGGAAGGAAAGAAGGAAGGAAGGAAGGAAGGAAGGAAGGAAGGAAGGAAGGAAGGAAGGGCAATATTTATTTATTTATTTATTTATTGGTTCGATTTATATGCCACCCTTCTCTGGAGACTCAGGGCGGCTTACAATGCGTCAAGCAATAGCCTTCATACTTTTGTATATACCTGCTTAGTAGGGCTTTCGCTCCCCCCTCCCCTAAACGGTGTTCTTTTTTATACAAAGTCAGCTTATTGCCCCCACAATCCGGGTCCTCATTTTACCTACCTCGAAAGGATGGAAGGCTGAGTCAACCTTGAGCCTGGTGAGATTTGAACTTGCAGTAATTGCAGGCAGCTGGTGCTACTTAACAGTGCTTTAATCTGCTGCACCACCAAGGCTCTTATATATAGCACTTATATACCGCTTTACAGTGCTTTATAGCCCTCTCTAAGCAGTCAGTATATTGCACCCCAAGAATCTGGGTCCTCATTTCATGGACCTGGGAAGACTGAGTAAATCCTGAGCCACTCAGAATCGAACTCCTAGAAGCAATGAGTTAGCCTGCAGTACTGCATTCTTACCACTGGGACACCACAGGAAGGAAGGAAGGAAGGAAGGAGGGAGGGAGGGAGGGAGGGAGGGAGGGAAGGAAGGAAGGAAGGAAGGAAGGAAGGAAGGAAGGAAGGAAGGAAGGAAGGGAAAAGGAGAGGAAGGAAGAGTAGGGGACAGGAGTAGGAGAGAAGGTGAGAAGGGGGGAAAGAAATGAGGAGTGGGGGAAAGGAAGGGGAAGTAGGATGAGGAAGGAGAGGAGGAAGGAGAAAGTAAGAGAGGAGAGGAGGGAGGAAAGAAAAAAGGAGGAGAAGAAGAAGGGTTGTTGCAAAATGAGGGAAGAAGGGTAGAAGAGCAACTCCGAATGTAATTAAAATGCCTTATTTTAATGCTTTCTTTAAGGAAAACATGTATATGTAGGATTAATTATGTATAAGAAAATGTACATTTTATATTATGTGTATAAGAAATAAAACTGAAAAACTATTAAAAAAAAAAAAACTTCTGGAGGCAAGCAGTTCCACTGGTTAATTGTTCTCACTGTCAGGAAATTTCTCCTTAGTTCTAGGTTGCTTCTCTCCTTGATGAGTTTCCACCCATTGCTTCTTGCCCTGCCCTCAGGTGCTTTGGAGAATAGCTTGACTCCCTCTTCTTTGGGGCAGCCCCTGAGATACTGGAACACTGCTATCATGTCTCCCCTGGTCCTTCTTTTCATAAGACTAGACCTACCCAATTCCTGCAACCGTTCTTCATATGTTTTAGCCTCCAGTCTCCTAATCCTCTTTGTTGCTCTTCTCTGCACCCTTTGCAGAGTCTCTTCTTTGTATTGTGGTGACCAGAAGTGGATGCAGTAACCCAAGTCTGGCCTCACCAGTGCAGTATAAAACGGTACCATCACTTCCCATGATTAACAGATTAACAGAGTTGGAAGGGACCTTGTAGGTCATCTCCCCGCCTAAGCAGGAGACCCTACACCATTTCTGATAAATGGCAGTCCAATCTCTTCTTGAAAGCCTCCAGGGATGAAGGTCCCCCAAGTTCTGAAGGCAACGTCTGTTCCATGGGTTGATTGTTCTCACTGTCAGAAAGTTCCTCCTTATTTCTAGGTTGAATCTCTCCTTGGTCAGTTTCCATCCATTATTCCTTGTCTGGCCTTCAGGGGCTTTGGAAAATAGCTTGACCTCCCTCCTCTCTGTGGCAGCCCCTCAAATATTGGAAGACGGCTATCATGTCTCCCCTAGTCCTTCTTTTCATTAGACTAGTCATAATCCAATTCCTGTAACTGTTCTTCTATTAACCCATCCGTCAGTTGCAAAGCTGCCTTTTGCAATTGACAGATGGGGTTTTGTCAATGCCAACAGTACTCGGTGTGCTCTAGTTGTGTGCACCTAACGCACCGACTACTATTAGCATTATTTTTAGCCTTCAGGTGCTTTGGAAAATAGCTTGACCTCCCTCCTCTCTGTGGCAGCCCCTCAAATATTGGAAGATGCTCTCCTGTCTCCCCTGGTCCTTCTCTTCCCTAGACCAGCCATGCCCAGTTCCTGCAACCGTTCATCGTATGTTTTAGCCTCCAGTCCCCGAATCCTCTTGGTTGCTCTTCTCTGCACTCTTTCTAGAGTCTCAACATCTTTTTTATAGTGTGGTAACCAAAACTGGATGCAGTACTCTAGGTGTGGTCTTACTAAGGTCTTACTATGATCTTGATGCTATCCCTCGTAACCAGATCCAGCCTTGATCAGGTCAAGGCTGCCCTACCATCTTCTAAGTGCAGAGGACCTGAGTCAAAACCTACCATAACCTCCATCCATGTTCCACAGTCCTGGGCAAGCAACAGTGACTCAACCTCCTGAATATGGGAGCTCTGGTGGCTCAGCAGACTAATTAACATCCACTTACATCTGCTGCCTGCAATTACTGCAAGTTCAAATCTCACCAGGCTCAAGGTTGACTCAGCCTTCCATCCTTTCTAAGGTATTTAAAATGAGGACCCAGATTGTGGGGGCAATAAACTGACTTTGTATTACCATAATATACAAATGTATGAAGGCTATTGCTTAAAAGCATTGTAAGCCGCCCTGAGTCTCCGGAGAAGGGCGGCATATAAATCAAATTAAATATACATATATATATATATATGGGAGCTGAAGAGTGTCATCCAGACCTGAAGCTGAATTGATGCAAAACAGCTGGCCGAGGCAGCGAATGGGCTATGCTTTAAAAGCACTTAATATTATTTTGCTCCTTGGAAATGTAATTTTCTCCAAAAGAAACCGCAGGCAGATCAGCATGCCAAAAAACAAAAACAAAAAAAACCAACCGAAAACCGCTTAGTTTAAGGACAGATTTTTGTCAGCTGCAAAATGGATGATCCCTGCTTTGGGTTATTAGCTTGGAAAACAAAATCAAGACAGCCCAGATCCAGGATCTTTTCAAATTCACATTAATATAAGAAGAAGAAGGGGGGGAAAAAAAAGAGAAGGAAGAATTTGCTGAAATTAATCATCCCCGAGCTGCGTCCAAAGGCTAATGAAAAGCCTTCAAACCTAAATCAAAACTGAAGAGTTAAAATATAGAAGAGAATCTCTCCGTTTTTTAATATTTTTGCAAGCTCTTTTCTGGAGAGTTTCCTCCTGGTCTCTTCTGATCTTTCTAATAGATAATAAAGGAAGGGCCTGATGGCTCAGCAGACTAAAAGCATTGTGATTAACACCAGCTGTCTGCAATTACTGTAAGTTCGAATCTCTCCAAGGCTCAAGGTCGACTCAGCCTTCCATCCTTTCTAAGGTAGGTAAAATGAGGACCCGGATTGTGGGGGCAATAAGCTGACTTTGTATAAATATACAAAAGTATGAAGGCTATTGCTTAACGCATTGTAAGCTGCCCTGAGTCTCCGGAGAAGGGCGGCATATAAATCAAATTTTTTTTTAAAAAAAGAGGGGGTGGTGGAAAAAATAATGTGTGGTCATTCCTCTGTCTTCAAAAGCCTGGAAAGTTTGGTGTCCCTTTGAGATAAATAGAAATATGGGGCCTTCAGTGGTCTCTCAGCTGGGTTCATTTCTTGCAGACATCTCAAAACCCATTAAAGTACCATCATCAGTGCTACAAGGGAGTTTGGTGGTGATGGTGATGGAGGAGGAGGAGGAAGAGGAGGAGGAGGAGGAAGACAATGACTGTGGGGTCCTGGGCAGTAGTGGGATTCAATTTCGGCCAGTTTGTTCGTGGGCGTGGCTGTGCTCGCGGGCGCACACAAGGCTTCCATGCATTCGCAGAGACGTACGGGCGGGTAGGCGGATCGGGCGGTTTGCCCGATCTGGAGTGAACCAGTAGCAACCCACCACTGGGCACTGGTGCTCTCTGAGCCTGATTGGTTTCTTACAGATGTCTCATTACCCATCTAGGTAACATAATCAGTGCTGGAAGGGAGTGGGGTTTGTTGAGGGTAAAACTGCCCTCTGCAAAATGGTGCAACGGACCAGACAGCGAATAGATACGTTGCTTAGCAAAACACACAGATACTCACAGACTCTGAACGTTTAAAGAAAAATAAACAGTCTTTACTTGTAGTAAAAAAAAACAAACTTGGCTTCTCAAAACAAAGATAACACTTCTTCAATTAATAATCACGGTTCAACACAAAAACATAGTTTGCTTACAAATTCCAGTTCTCTTCAGTAACACAGACAAGGTTCCTTTCAGCAGTTCAACTTTCTAATAGCAGGAGCAGAAGTGAATGAACTTCCTGCCTTCTTTTATGTCTGCTTAGCACAGCCAATTAGTCGTCTTTGAAGCAGTTAAAGTTACAGAACATAGTTTTCTATATATTATCTACCCAACCGTAGGATAAGCATCCAACAGGGTTTGTGGACAGGAGGAGGAGGAGACTGAAATTTTCCCAATTTCATCATCTTTAGTAAACTGACAATTTCAATCCCAATGAGAGTTTTAGGGGATGGATGAACAAGCCTAGTTTGGAGACAAAGGTTGTAGGAACGGGGTCCAACAGCTCACTCTATTTGAAACCGGGTTCTCAATCTAGGTCTAGGACAGAGGTGTCCAACTCAAGGTCTGGGGGCCAGATTGGCCCGTGGTGCCTCTGCCAGCGAAAAAAGAGCTTGTGCCTTGTGGGGGGGGGAACGCAAGGTCCACCCGGATTCCGTTTTTGGCCATGACAGCCTCCTGCAGCCTTCTGCCAGCAAAAATGGAAAAGGGGAGGCCACGTGCTCCTTCCTTCCTTCCTTCCTTCCTTCCTTCCTTCCTTCCTTCCTTCCTTCCTTCTTTCTTTCTTTCTTTCTTTCTTTCTTTCTTTCTTTCACTTGAACTCACCAAACACAGTTGAAATGCCTGGAGCAATTTACAACATGACTTTGCATCAATTCCAGATCTTAGAAGGACCCCAGGGTTTGGAAGTGAGGCCATTTAGAGTATCCCACTGCTGACACCACACGCTTTTGCTGATCTATCCCCCATCGGGTAGGTCTTTCTTAAATTCAAAGTCAACTCTATCAAGGCCTCTCAAATGGCAACGGAGTCCTTTTCTTCATAGGAAAAAGCTAACCCTCATTTAGTACCCGTATACTGCAAAGAACAAAGAAACCATCTTAAAAGGGATGCCCAGCAATATATAAATTACACTTATTAAGAACAGCAGTCCAAGTGGCACCTGCTGGTTAATGACTCTCCTGAAAAGCATAAGACCTGTATGTCGCACGCTGTTCAGCTTTTAAGATTTTAGTCCAAAAATACCTGCAAACATTTAGGTAAAGGGCCTGCTGCATTCACACAATATATTCAAGTCACTTATGCATCTGGTGGCTGCATTCACAAAAAAAATGTGCTGGATAGTTGCAACCTTGATTAGCTTTCTGGGATTTGACAAAAATGAACCAAAACCAGCTTCGTGATTTGAAGTAGGTGTACCCCCAAAATTAGATGATTCAAGAATTGAATTGTTTGTTCGTTTGTTCGTTTTGCAATCCATCAAGCAATCAAATTTCTACTCAGCTTATATTCAAAATAAGTATCAGACAAGAAAATATCAAATAGCTTATGAATGAATGTTAGTATTAGAAGTATTTGGTTATCTGTAGTGGAGTTAAGGTTCCGGTGGGGGATGCAGTACTTTGAGGATAAGTAGATTAATCTAGTTTATGTTTGATTAAATGAAATACCTTGTATTTTGCTCTGGGAAGTTGGGAGGGGAGGGTGGGATGAAGGGGGGGAAAGGGTGGGAGGAACGGGGGGGGGGGATTTTTTTGTATTTCCTTTTTGTAAAACTTTTCAATAAAAAAAAATTTCTACTCAGCTAAATTCTTCTCAGCTAATAGTTAGCATTTGCTTAAAGTTTACGAGATTAATTTTAAAAAATGAAAGATAAAGAAGACTCGAAATATTATATAGGACATGGAATGTATTTTATGAATGGATAGAGACAAGAAGTAGAAATGAGAGGGGAGTTTATGAATGTTAATAATTGTTAGTGTGCACCACAAAGATGTATAAAACTACGGATATAGTGTGGGAAATTTTTAAAATAAGCGAATGCAAGTAGAAATTTAGTTGATGGGCTTTCTTTATTTTCTCTTTTTTTAGTTGAATTATACTGTAATTACTCTTAACATACTACTGTTGTAGTTATTAGCTTGTATGTTAATTGGGACGCAGTGGCTCAGTGGCTAAGATCGTTTCGTCGTGCTCTCAAAACTTTTTTATTTCAGCAGGCTGGCCTGGCCTAACTCTCCTCTTTTAAATTTTTGATTCGTGATTTTATAAATTGGGTGTTTTAATCTGTGTTTCGGCCAAAATATTTAATAATTTTAAGGGATTTTTTAATATTTGTATTATCTGTATTTTATCTTAGCTGTTCACCGCCCTGAGTCCTTCGGGAGTAGGGCGGTATAGAAATTTGATTAATAAATAAATAATAAATAAATAAATAAATAAGATGCTGAGCTTGTCGATTGGAAGGTCGGCAGTTCAGCGTTCGAATCCCTAGTGTCACGTAACGGGATGAGCTCCCGTGACTTGTCCCAGCTTCTGCCAACCTTGGTTAGTTTCCATCCATTGTTTCTTGTCTCGCCTTCTTCTGTTTTGGAAAATAGCTTGACCGCCTCCTCTCTGTGGCAGCCCCTCAAATATTGGAAGACGGCTATCATGACTCCCCTGGTCCTTCTTTTCATTAGACTAGTCATAATCCAATTCCTGTAATTGTTCTTCTATTAACCCATCCGTCAGTTGCAAAGCTGCCTTTTGCAATTGACAGATGGGGTTTTGTCAATGCCAACAGTACTCGGTGTGCTCTAGCTGTGTGCACCTAACGCACCGACTACTATTAGCATTATTTTTGCTCTCTTTTTGCCGCAGTCGTTCTGGTTCTGTTTGTAGGATCTTTGTATTTTGTTGTCTTTCTTTCCAGTTCTTTCTCTTCTCTTCTGCCACCCCCCGGTACTGCCATATCCACTATCCATTTTTTTTTTAAAATTAGATTTATATGCCGCCCTTCTCCGGAGACTCAGGGCGGCTTACAGTGCGTTAAGCAATAGCCTTCATACTTTTGTATATTTATACAAAGTCAGCTTATTGCCCCCACAAACTGGGTCCTCAATTTACCTACCTTAGAAAGGATGGAAGGCTGAGTCAACCTTGAGCCTTGGCGAGATTCGAACTTGCAATAATTGCAGACAGTTGAATGTTAATAACAGTGCTTTTAGTCTGTTGAGCTATCCAGGCTCCTGGATAGCTCAACTTATTGTTATTTAGTTCAGAGAATTGATTCGCAGAAGTTTCTTCCTGGCAAACTGCAGGTTTTATAAAACTTTCAAGAAAGAAGAGTTTTCCAATTGCGCCGGAGAAACTCTCCAATGTGGCAAATGCAAGTCCTTCAAGAATCTATCCAGAAAAATTGTGACTTTCCTAAAAATACATCCCAAGTAGAAATGGTCTTGGAAGTCACAACTGGACAGATAGTCCAGCCTTGACTTACAGCCAGAGTTGGGCTGCTGGGGGTTCGCAGGGGTTCCGGAGAACCTCTAGCTAAAATTCTCTGCAGTTCGGAAAACCCCCAAATCCCACTCCTGGCTGGACCCACCCATCCCGCCCCCCCAGGAGTCCCCACACAGCCCGTTTTGGATGCAGGGAAATGCAGGGCCCGCACAGAGGCTCGGGGAGGCCGAAAAACGGGCCTACCGGAAGTTCAGGAAGGCCTCCAGAGGGCCTCCGGAGCCTGGGGAGGCCCTTTTTGCCCTCCCGGAGGCTCAAGGAAAGCCTCTGGAGGCCGAGGAGGACAAAAATGCCCCCCCTCCCATGGTGCTGGAGGCCAAGTAGGCCACGCCCACCCAGCAACCGGGCAGAGAATCCCTTGCTAAAATTTTTGCTTACAGCCAGTCATTCAAAGTTACAACGGCACTGAAAAAAAGGGACTGATGACCATTTTTCACACTTAACGACCGTTGCAGCATCCCCCCCCCCATGGTCACATGGTCAAAATCCGGATACTTGGCAACTGGCTTAGATTTATGATGGTTGCACTGTCCCGGCGTTGCGTGATTCCCTTTTGTGATTTCCTGACAAGAAGGGAAGCCAAATTCCACTTAACAGCCATGTTGCTCATTTAGCAACTGGAGCGATTTGCTTAATAAGCGTGGCAAGAAAGTGTCGTAAAATGGGGCAAAACTCACTTAACAACCGTCGTGCTTAGACATCGAAATTTTGGGGCCTCGTAAATGACCACAGCGTCAAATTGGCTCTGAGCCCAAGGAAATTTTTCTGCGCGATGCATACAGGAAAGTGTAACCCTTTGAGAAATGAACAATGTAGGGTTTAATTAACTGGTAAATGCCACCCAGGTGAAGGAAATGGGGGGAAAATATCAGAATATGGTGTACAAATGTCAGCTCTCCATCATCCAGTAGAAAAAGGAGGAGGGAGAGGAGAGGG
The DNA here is from genome assembly GCF_059756535.1 of Pantherophis guttatus. NCBI lineage: Eukaryota > Metazoa > Chordata > Lepidosauria > Squamata > Colubridae > Pantherophis > Pantherophis guttatus. Next base: position 4,493,141 of record NC_142069.1, on the reverse strand, counting down.
GGGAGGAGGGGGAGGGGGAGGGAAAGGGGCAGAGGGAGAAGGAGGAGGAGGAGGAGAAGGAGGACTATGAGGTCCCTGGTTGCTTTCTTACAGACATTTCATTACCCAGCTAAGTAACATCATCAGCGAGGAGAGGAGGAGGAGGAGGACATCCTTGATACTCTCTGAACTTGGTTGTTTTCTTGCAAATGTTTCATGACCCAACTAGGTAACATCAACTGTGCATTGAAGGGAGGGGGGTTTGTGGAGGAGGTGGTGAAGGATGATGATGGCAACAAAACTCTGGGGTCCTTGGTGCCTTCTGAGCTTGGCTGTTTGCTTGCAGACATCACATTACCCAACGAGGTAACATCATCAGTGTTTGAAGGGAGTGGGGTTTGCTCTCTGTTCATATAGAAGGGACTTCTGCTGTCAGTGTTACCCCAAGTAAGGAACTATCAACTCTGACAAACATTCACACAATGAACTGCCCAATCAAAAGAAGCCACCAAGAACAACACTGACAGGACGAGCCAGAAAAAGAAAGAGGAGGAGGAGGAGGAGGAGGAGGAGGAGGAGGAGGAGGAGGAGGAGGAGGAGGAGGAGGAGGAGGAGAGGGGAAGAGGAGGAGAAGGAGAAAGAGGAGGAGAAGGAGAAGGAGGAGGAGGAGAAGGAGGAAGAGGAGGAGGAGAGGGAGAAAAGGAGGAGGAGGAGAAAAGGCGGAGGAGGAGGAGAAGAGGAGGAGAAGGAGAAGGAGAAAGAGGAGGAGGAGGAGAAAAGGAGGAAGAGGAAGAGGAGAGGAGGAGGAGAAGGAGAAAGAGGAGGAGGAGAAAAGGAGGAGGAGGAGAAGAGGAGAAGGAGAAGGAAAAAGGAGAAGGAGGAGGAGAAGGATGAAGAGGAGGAGAAGAAGGAGGAGGAGGAGAAAAGGAGGAGGAGGAGAGGAGGAGAAGGAGAAGGAGAAAGAGGAGGAGAAAGAGGAGAAAAGGAGGAGGAGGAGGAGAAAAGGAGGAGGAGGAGAAGAGGAGAAGGAGAAGGAAAAAGGAGGAGAAGGAGGAGGAGAAGGATGAAGAGGAGAAGGAGGAGGAGAAGAAGGAGGAGGAGGAGGAGAAAAGGAGGAGGAGGAGGAGGAGAGGAGGAGAAGGAGAAGGAGAAAGAGGAGGAAAAAGAGGAGAAAAAGAGGAGGAGGAGGAGGAGGAGGAGAAAGAGGAGGAGAAAGAGGAGAAAAGGAGGAGGAGGAGGAGGAGAAAAGGAGGAGGAGGAGAAGAGGAGGAGGAGAAGGAAAAAGGAGGAGAAGGAGAGGAGAAGGGTGAAGAGGAGAAGGAGGAGGAGGAGAAGAAGGAGGAGAGGAAAAAAGGAGGAAGAGGAGGAGAGGAGGAGAAGGAGAAGGAGAAAGAGGAGAAAGAGGAGAAAAGGAGGAAGAGGAGGAGGAGGAGAAAAGGAGGAGGAGGAGGAGAAAAAATAAGACTTTTGTGATTCCCTCAGCTCTTTGAAAATTCCTTTATACACACTTAAGAAATACATTCCCAAACCTTCAAGCCGCATTGAAAAGCTTTGACATTCATTGTGCCAAGCCTGAGAAAGCCTACTGGGTCTTCATTAAAAATTGTTAAGGAAAAAAAAAACAACCCACACACGTAGATTTGGGATGGTTTCATTAATTGTATTGGCTTCGGGCAGTTGAATTAAGGAGCGCCCCCTTTTAAATTAGGATGTCTAGGGAAAAGGGGCGATAGGAAGCAGCAGGAAAAATCACTCTATAATAACCAATGCCAGTAAATGCAGAAGGTTTTTTTTTTTGCAGGGAGGTAAGAAAATCGGAACATGGCTCTCATAGTCTGCTCCAGGAATTGGTACCTCCTAGTTTTAAGAAAGCGACATTTTATTTGGAAGTTTCCTTTTGTTGTCCAAGAACCAAAATGGGACCTACGCTGTGTCGGTTCCTTGGTGCTCTGTGAGTTTGTTGATTTTCTTGCAGATGTTTCATTACCAAACTACGTAACGTTATTCGTGTTAGCATATCCTAGCACTGATGATGTTCTCTAGTTGGGTCATAAAACGTTTGCAAAAAAAAGTTACCAAGCTCAGAGCATCAAGGACCTCACAGTTGTCGTAGTCCTCCTCCTCCTCCTCCTCCTCCTCTCCATAAACTCCACTCCTTTGTAACACTGATGATGTTACCTAGTTGAGTAACGAAATAACTACAAGGAAATAACCAAGTGTCACTGCGTTAAGTATTCGCCAGCTGAGCTTCCATCCTAAGACTTACGGTAGCTTGCCAGAGAATTTATCTTTAGCAGTAGAGATAAGACTGGTCTTGTGACACATTGGACTATTGCGCATGTCTACCTTTTTTCTTTTCTAACTTCCTGATTCTTACTTCCTTTGTCCGTCTGTGTGATAAGACTGCCGGTAAGATATAGTTAGCTAGGTTTTTTTAACTTTTATAATAAAATGTTTCTTAGAATATATACTTCGGGTTTTCTTTCTTTGAGAGTATACACCATGGAAAACAAGATCCATTCACCTCTAATTAATTAGAGTTTCTCCGGGGGGGGGGAACGAGGCTGATTCACGCTTCGACATCAATAGCACCCAGGACTCCACCCTCCTCCTCCTCCTCCTCCTCCTCCTCCTCCTCCTCCTCCTCCTCCTCCTCCTCCTCCTCCTCCTCACCATAAACTCCACTCCCTTCCAGCACTGATAATGTTACCTAGTTGGGTAATGAAATAACTGGAAGGAAATAAACAAGCTCAGAGAGCACCCAGCACCCCCCATCTTCCTCCTCCTCCTCCTCCCCACCCAATAAACTCCACTCACTTCCAGCACCTAGTTTGGTAATGAAAGATTGGAGAACGCCAAGAATTGTGGTCGTAAGTGGAAGAGTAGCCGTATTTCCAAACCCTGAAATTGTAATAATAATAATAATTCAAGGAAAGTTTCTTTGGAAATCTTGGGTTTTGGCACTCAAACTCTGGCTAAGAGTCTTACGAAGACCCTGTTCCTCATAGCTTATGCCAGGAGTATTCCACCATGGGGATTCTGGGAGTTGAAGTCCACAGGTCTTAAAGCAGAGGTGGGTTTCAGCAGGTTCTGGAGAACCGGTAGCAGAAATTTTGAGTAGTTCTGGAGAACCGGTACTAAAAATTCTGACTGGCCCCGTCCCCATCTATTCTCTGCCTCCTGAGTCCCAGCTGATTGGGAGGAAATGGGGATTTTGCAGTAACCTTCCCCTGGTTTGGGGAGGGAATGGAGATTTTATAGTATCCTTCCCCTGCCACGCCCACCAAGCCATGCCACGCCCATCAAGCCACAACCACAGAACCAGTAGTAAAAAGTTTGGAA
>NC_142069.1:4427320-4487320 GCF_059756535.1 Pantherophis guttatus | reverse complement strand
GCAGAATTAAAAGTCTGGCTAATCCATGTTTTCCGAGGGTGAGAGACAACCGTGAAAGATGGACGGTTGTAGAGCCAGAGCGAGAACGAAGCTAAAATGTCTTTGAATTATGGATTGGGAGCCGGTTACCAAGACTCCCGCACGCCACGGAGTGGAGGACTAATCAATCCATTCTCTTCCTCCGGGCACTAATCAGAGAGCAGATCCACACGGACGGACGATGCGAGTGAGTGATTGACTCGAACAAAGCCAAGGATGAAGGCCAAGCGAAGGAGAAGATGAATGCAGAGGGTCCGGAAGAATCGTCCAATGTCCTTGGACGAGTGATGGAGCGTCGGCAGGGACCTTCAGACAATCCCCAGTCGCCCCAGCTGGATGGGCCTGCACGGACTTATTAAGGGATGATAGATGGCAGCCTTGCTCTGCTCCTTCCTCCCAGCAGAGGGCTGTCCCTGAGTCTCCTGGCTCTTTAAGGAGCCCCTGGTGGCGCAGGGGTGAGAATGCAGCATTGCAGGCTGACTCTGCCCGCTGCCAGCAGTTCGATCCTTGCACTAAATATTTTTTGATTGTTTTATATCACATATTCCATTTCTACGTTGAACAGTGTGTTTTCTAGGTGTCCAAAGTGTTAACATATAAATATCACCATAATCGTTATAATCATATATATCAGTGGTGAAATCGAATTTTTTTTTATTACCGGTTCTGTGGGCGTGGCTTGGTGGGTGGGGTGTGGCTTGGTGGGCGTGACTTGGTGGGCGTGGCAGGGGAAGGATACTGCAAAAACCTCCATTCCCACCCCACTCCAGGGGAAGGATATTGCAAAATCTCCATTCCCACCCCATTCTGGGACAAGCCAGAGGTGGTATTTGCTGGTTCTCCAAACTACTCAAAATTTCCACTACTGGTTCTCCGAACTGCTCAAAACTTCCGCTACCGGTTCTCCAAACTGCTTAAAATTTCTGCTACTGGTTCACCCCTGATATATACATACATACATACATACATACATACATACATACATACATACATAAAAACATATGCGATAATATCAATTATTATTGAAGAGTATACTATCTTCCATTATAGTATCGATTATATAACCATCAAAATATTTACTCATCAGTTTTTCTTTCTCCTTTAGTCCATATTTCACATAAATCCATTCCTCTAAACTCAGTATCTGTCATTTAACCATTTGTAGAATAGTTCCCATGTTAGGAGGAACATCTGACGGCTGTAACCAGGGGGACCTTTTGTCAGGTTCGCCTGATTCGCCAGTTGCGGCCCTTTCTTGATCGGGATTCCCTGTGCACAGTCACTCATGCCCTCGTCACCTCTCGCCTTGACTATTGCAACGCTCTCTACATGGGGCTCCCCTTGAGAAGCACCCGGAGGCTCCAGCTGGTCCAGAACACAGCAGCGCGGGTAGTGACGGGAGCAGCGTGGCGCTCCCATGTAACACCGCTCCTGCGCGAGCTGCACTGGCTCCCGGTGGTCTTCCGGGTGCGCTTCAAGGTGTTGGTTATCACCTTTAAAGCGCTCCATGGCATAGGGCCTAGCTATCTTCGAGACCGCCTGCTGCTACCAACGACCTCCCATCGACCCGTGCGCTCCCACAGAGAGGGCCTCCTCGGGGTGCCATCAGCCAGACAATGTAGGCTGGTGACCCCCAGGGGGAGGGCCTTCTCTGTGGGGGCACCCACCCTCTGGAATCAGCTCCCCCCAGAGATAAGGAGAATCCAAGACCTCAGTGCCTTCCGTCGCGCCCTTAAAACCCATTTATTTAAACAAGCCGGGCTGGCTTAAGATGAAATTTTTAACTGTTTTTAAATGTTCTAAACGTTTTTAATTGGTAAATGAGTTTTAATTGGGCCAAATTTATATATCTTTTAATTGTTTTTAATATTTGTTCTGCATGTTTTTTAATCTGGCTGTACACCGCCCTGAGTCCTCAGGGAGAAGGGCGGTATAGAAATCCAATATAAAATAAATAAAAAATAAAATAAAATATTCCGAGCATTCTTTTCCTTTGATTCTTAGGGTTAACCTATCCATTTCTGCCCATTCCAGATTTTTTTATTATTATTATAATATCATCTGTAGGGGTTTCTAGATTTTTCCCAGTATTGTGCATATACAGTTCGATCCTGCCCGGCTTATGGTTGACTCAGCCTTCCGTCCTTCCGAGGTTGTTTAAATGAGGACCCAGACTGTTAGGGGCAAGAGGCTGACTCTGTAAACCGCTTAGAGAGGGCTGCAAAGCACTGTGAAGTGGTGCATATATCTAAGTGTTATTGCTATCTATCTATTATCTATCTGTGCTGGCGCAGTGGTTAGAATGCAGTATTGCAGGCAAATTCTGCACACTGCCAGAAGTTCGATCCTGCCCCGCTCAAGGTTGATTCAGCCTTCTGTCCTTCCGAGGTGGGCAAAACGAGGACCCAGATGGTTGGGGGCAAGAGGCTGATTAGACGATGGCTGTTACTACCTGTAGTCCTCGGCTTATGACCACAATTTGGGAGCAGCATTGCCATGGCAAAGTGAGGCTAAATGAGTCACCCCTGATTCTGCAATCTTTTTGCCACGGCTGCTTAAATTAATGTGCTTCTGAAGGGAATTGTGCGGGTGTTAACCGAATCGGGGGTTCTCTGGTGGAATTTGCTCTTCGGGAAACGGACAGCAAATGGTGAGCGCAGGATTTACGACACTTTTTCACACTTAACCACCATTGCAGCATCCCCGTGATCACGTGATCAAAATTGAAACACTTGGCAAAAGGGTTCCTTTATTTATGACGGTCCCGGGGTCCCTGGATCCTCTTAGAACGGTGTTTCTCAACCTTGGTAGATTGAAGATGGGTGGACTTCAACTCCCAGAATCCCCCAGCCAGCAACGCTGGCTGGGGGATTCTGGGAGTTGAAGTCCACCCATCTTCAAGCTTCCAAGGTTGAGAAACACTGCCTTAGAACAATTAACCAGTGGAACAACTTGCCTCCAGAAGTTGTGAATGGTCCAACACTGGAAGTTTTTAAGAAGAGGTTGGATAACCATTTGTCTGAAGTGGTGTAGGGTTTCCTGCCTGGGCAGGGGGTTGGACTAGAAGACCTCCAAGGTCCCTTCCAACTCTGTTATTCTATTCTATTCTATTCTATTCTATTCTATTCTATCCTATCCTATCCTATCCTATCCTATCCTATCCTATCCTATCCTATCCTATCCTATCCTATTCTGACATGCAGAGTCAATGGGGGAAGCCAGGTTCACCTAACAACCGTGTGACCGACTTATCCACTGCAGTGATTCACTTTGCAACGGTGGGCAAGGGAGGTCGTAAAATCAGGCAAAGCTCAACAACTGTCTTGCTTAGAAACGGGGATTTGGGCCTCAATTGTGCTTGTTTAGTCGAGGAACTTCCTGTAATTATAAATCAAACCTAAAGCTGGAATGCTTTTTTAATATTTGACTTTCTTTTTTTCTTTCTCTGAGCTTTCTAACTTTTGTTTCTTTTTGCATTTTTGTCTTACAGTAAACTTGGATAAAATATTCAAATTCTTTCTTTCTGTACGTCTGCTTTTCTTCCTTCCTTCCTTCCTTCTTCCTTCCTTCCCTTCACTTCCCCTGTCTTTCTTTCTTTCTTTTTCTTTCTTTTTCTTTTTTCTTTCTCTTTCTTTCTCTTTTTCTTTCTTTCCTTCCTTCCTTTTTCCTTTTTCTTTCTTTCTTCCTTCCTTTCCTTTCCTTCCTTTTTCTTTCTTTCTTTTTTCTTTCTCTTTTTCTTTCTTTCTTTCTCTCTCTCTCTTCCTTCCTTCCTTCCCTTCCTTTTTCTTTCTTTCTTTCTTCTTTTTTTCTTCCTTCCTTCCTTTCTCCTGCTCTGCATTACCTTGTCTTAATTTTTACGTGTTTTGCAAAAACGTTCACAAAAATGTATATAAAATTAATCAAGTGATATTTTTCCACAATGCAAAATCAAAGTGGTGCTTATGAAAGGTTTGTTAACCCAACTACATTTGCTCCCTCTGGCCCAATCAAAGCGCAGGCAGCAAAAGCAAAAAAAAAACAAACAAACATCCTTTTTTCTTACCTACTTCTACAACACAGCACCAATCTATCCAGACAAAATAATTCCAAACGGGAAGATCTTGTTAGAACAAGCCACTGACTTAGAGAAGCATGCTTTCAATCATTTCATCCTCCTGCTGAGATGGGTGCCTTTAATAAGAAGGAAATTCCTTTCTAATGACACCAGGATGAGTGCAGGAGGGTGCTGCTGAAGGAGAAAATAATAAAAAAAAGCTGCCGCGCCAGAGCGACGAGAGGATAGGTGAAAAATTTCCATTAATTTTTTTTCTGGTATAGACTTCTGCTTTTGATCGTCTTTCTTTTATGAAGAAGGAGATGAGAGCAGGCCAAAGGTCTCGCCTTCATCTGTTCCTGCCTCTCAGAGATGTTCAAGAAGCAATTACCAAAACAACCAAACAACAAAGAAGAAAAGGGGAGAAAGAAAGAAAGAAAGAAAGAAAGAAAGAAAGAAAGAAAGAAAGAAAGAGAAAGACAGAAAGAAAGAAAGAAAAAGAAAGAGAGACAGAAAGAAAAAAGAGAGAGACAGAAAGAAAGAAGAGAGAAAGAAAGAGGAAAGAAAGAGAAAAAGAGACAAAGAAAGAGAGAGAGACAGAAAGAAAGAGAGACAGAAAGAAAAAAGAGAGAGACAGACAGAAAGAAAGAAGAAAGAGGAAAGAAAGAGAGAGAGAGAAAGAAAGAAAGAAGAAAGAAAGAAAGAAAGAAAGAAAGAAAGAAAGAAAGAAAGAAAGAAAGAAAGAAAGAAATCTGGATCGGTATGGAAATTCAAGTCAGTTAGAAGTACCAGACAGTGGAGCATAACTCAGAAGGAGAGATGGGTCTTTTAATACTTTTATTGGTTTATTTTTTAATTTGATTTGATTTGATTTTACCTTATTTTATTATACCTGTGATCCTCAACTTGAAAACACTTGTGACTGTTCAAAGTTACAGCCGCACTGAAAAAAGTGACTTATATGACCGGGTGTTTTTTACACTAGTGAGCCTTGGAGAAAGACGGTCTCTTGGCAGTGTACAATAAAATATTTAAAAAATTAAAACGCTATACAAACATTAAAAATTTTAGAAGGCGATAAGGAGGATTAAACCTTGTTAAAAACAAATTTCAGGTAGTCCTTGATTTACAACCTGAGCAGAGGGTTGGACTAGAAAACCTCCAAGGTCCCTTCCAGGCTCTATTCTTTGATGGATTGAACATTTTCGGGGTGGTGCATTTCTGCAAATTCTTCTAGGCAGGGGTGGAAAGAAGGAATTGTCCACCATGTTGGAAAGGAACTGATGTACTTATTTTCGGAATGGGATATTTAGAGACAGGCGGATCAGGGATGCATATTTTTACTTTCTTTCTTTCTTTCTTTTTTTGCTCTGTCTTCCAGTCCCTTGGGCCTTCCCGAAAAAGATCTTGTCCGTACCAAATATTTATATCCGCACAAACAAAACAATAATCCCTGGCATTCATTTGCAGCTGTCAGTTGATAAAAGAATCCAGGTAGAACCGACTCCTGGGACTCGGTATGGATTCCCTCGGCTCTCCGCCGAGCGTAACTTGAAACCGCCCCCTTGCTTCGGTTATCTGAGCCTCAGTTCCCTGGCCATGTCGATAATGATATTTATGTCTGCATAAACACAATTGGTAAGCAACTTTTTTGCTGGCTGCTTTTGATGCCCCTGCATTATTGATCTGGGAAAGGCAGAATTGGTCGAAAAAAGTGTTATTATCCAGGATTAATTTATTTATCTGTGTGTATGCCAATTTGGTAGATGGCCCCCAGCCCTACACTCAAGGCAGCTTCCACGTCACACCTAAGCATTGGAGAGTGGAATTTCTCAACCTTGGCTGCTTTAAGATGGACGGACTTCAACTCCCAGAATTCCCCAGTCAAGCATGTTTTAAGATGGGTGAACTTCAACTCCCAGAATTCCTCAGCCAGCCATTAAGATGGGTGGACTTCAACTCCCAGAATTCCCCAGTCAAGCATGCTTTAAGATGAGCGGATTTCAACTCCCAGAATTCCCCAGTCAAGCATGTTTTGAGATGGGTGGACTTCAACTCCCAGAATTCCTCAGCCAGCCATTAAGATGGGTGGACTTCAACTCCCAGAATTCCCCAGTCAAGCATGCTTTCAGATGGGTGAACTTCACTCCCAGAATTCCCCAGTCAAGCATGCTTTGAGATGGGTGAACTTCAACTCCCAGAATTCCCCAGCCAAGCATGCTTTCAGATGGGTGGACTTCAACTCCCAGAATTCCCCAGTCAAGCATGCTTTAAGATGGGTGGACTTCAACTCCCAGAATTCCCCAGTCAAGCATGTTTTGAGATGGGTGGACTTCAACTCCCAGAATTCTCCAACCAAGCATGTTTTGAGATGGGTGGACTTCAACTCCCAGAATTCTCCAACCAAGCATGTTTTAAGATGGGTGAACTTCAACTCCCAGAATTCCTCAGCCAGCCATTAAGATGGGTGGACTTCAACTCCCAGAATTCCCCAGTCAAGCATGTTTTAAGATGGGTGAACTTCAACTCCCAGAATTCCTCAGCCAGCCATTAAGATGGGTGGACTTCAACTCCCAGAATTCCCCAGTCAAGCATGCTTTCAGATGGGTGGACTTCATTCCCAGAATTCCCCAGTCAAGCATGTTTTGAGATGGGTGGACTTCAACTCCCAGAATTCTCCAACCAAGCATGTTTTAAGATGGGTGAACTTCAACTCCCAGAATTCCTCAGCCAGCCATTAAGATGGGTGGACTTCAACTCCCAGAATTCCCCAGTCAAGCATGCTTTAAGAGGGAGGATTTCAACTCCCAGAATTCCCCAGTCAAGCATGTTTTGAGATGGGTGGACTTCAACTCCCAGAATTCCTCAGCCAGCCATTAAGATGGGTGGACTTCAACTCCCAGAATTCCCCAGTCAAGCATGCTTTGAGATGGGTGAACTTCAACTCCCAGAATTCCCCAGCCAAGCATGCTTTCAGATGGGTGGACTTCAACTCCCAGAATTCCCCAGTCAAGCATGCTTTAAGATGGGTGGACTTCAACTCCCAGAATTCCCCAGTCAAGCATGTTTTGAGATGGGTGGACTTCAACTCCCAGAATTCTCCAACCAAGCATGTTTTGAGATGGGTGGACTTCAACTCCCAGAATTCTCCAACCAAGCATGTTTTAAGATGGGTGAACTTCAACTCCCAGAATTCCTCAGCCAGCCATTAAGATGGGTGGACTTCAACTCCCAGAATTCCCCAGTCAAGCATGTTTTAAGATGGGTGAACTTCAACTCCCAGAATTCCTCAGCCAGCCATTAAGATGGGTGGACTTCAACTCCCAGAATTCCCCAGTCAAGCATGCTTTCAGATGGGTGGACTTCACTCCCAGAATTCCCCAGTCAAGCATGTTTTGAGATGGGTGGACTTCAACTCCCAGAATTCTCCAACCAAGCATGTTTTAAGATGGGTGAACTTCAACTCCCAGAATTCCTCAGCCAGCCATTAAGATGGGTGGACTTCAACTCCCAGAATTCCCCAGTCAAGCATGCTTTAAGAGGGAGGATTTCAACTCCCAGAATTCCCCAGCCAGCAGAGAATTAAAGAGGGAATCCAGCTTGATTAGCGGATGTAGCAGGCAATTTAGGCTCAGCACCATTAAATTATTGGCTATTTTCCACCTTCCCCCTAAAATATCTTCTAACTGGCAGTGGAATATTTTCTCCAACCCTACTTCAATGGCTTTGGCCAACCACAAAAAAGAATTATTCCATAAAACGGGGCAGGTAATCCTCAACATACAGTCATTCCTTTAGAAACCATTCAGAGTTACAAAGGCACTGAAAAAAGCATCTTATGATCAGTCCTCACATATACAACCATTGCAACATGTCACGAGATCAAAATCCGGATGCTTGGCAACTGGCATGTACTTATGCCTGTTGCAGCATCCCAAGGTCAAGTGATCGCCAGCTGAGACCTTCCCAGCCGGCTTCCGACAAATAAACTCAAAGGAGAAAAGTGTTGTATGCGGCCTGTGCAGCTAGTAGCTGATTTCGACAGCGAGGAGGCTGGTGTGGTGCTGCGCCAGCAGCCTGTGCAGCTGGCACTCGAGTCAGACAGTGAGGAGGCTGGAGAAGATGTGGTGCCAGAGTGGGGGATTCAGCCAGGGCCTTCAGAACCTCCAGAAGCTCCCTTAAGTGAAGAGGATGAAGAGGAGGAGCCTCTTCTCGATGCACGGGCGCGCAGAGCTGCCAAAAGGCAGGAGTGGCTCCTCAGGAGGAGGTCTCCTCGAGAATAAGGCTTCGGACTAATTGGCCACTCCCCTAGCCTATTTAAGGAGGAACGCCGACTGAAGCAATTTGCAGGGAACAACTTCAGTTCACATACCTTCGTGTCTTGTCTTGCTTATCTTATCAGCTTCCTGCAAATTGCTTCCGGGCATTCTGCCAACCACAGTAAGCTTTCAGTTATTATTCTTTGAATTCTTGGCGGCTGTTAATGCAGTTAATTAACAGCCGTTGTTGTAAAAGACTGGTTTATTTAGTAAACTAAGGTTTGAACGGACTTTGTGTGTGCTGCGTTCTTTGGGGTCCATAGCTGAGGCAGAACAAAAGCCGGCTTCGCTTAATGACGATGTGATTCGCTTAACAATGCAGTGACTCCTTTAATAGCCATAGTGAAAATCACCGTAAAAACCAGGCGCAACTGATTTAATAACCGCCTTGCTTAGCAACGGAAACGCTGTTCCCTCTTGTGGTCGTAAGTCGAGGATCACCTGTAGCTCTATTGCATAAATGGAAGGACTACCTTAACCATAGTTTCTTGATATCCAGCAAGCTTTTTAATTCCTAGTTATTCAAGAGGAAACAAAGTAGAATCGCCAGACAGATTTTGGGCATCCATCTGTTGTTTTTAAGTATGTTTTCATTGATTCAAATACTTTTTAAAAAATGTTATTATAGGCAGTCCTTGACTTACAACCATTCGTTTAGTGACCGTCCAAAATTATAACACCACTGAAAAAGTGACTTGTGGCCGTTTTCCACACTTACAACCACGGCATAATCATGTGATCAAAATTCAGACACTTGGCAGCTGACTCATATTTATGACGGCTGCATTGCCCTGGGGTCACATCCCTTTTGCGACCTTCTGACAAGCAAAGTCCATGGGGAAGCCAGATTCACTTAACAACCGTGTGAGTATCTTAGCACCTGCAGGGATTAGCTTAACAACGGTGGCAAGAAAGCTCGTATAAATGGAGCAACGCGCACTTAACAAATGTCTCACTTAGCAACCGAAAAACGTGGGGCTCAATTGTGGCCGTAAGTCGAGGACCACCTGTATTAATTCAGTAGAATCAAAAACACACAAAAACAGCTACAGCAAAAAAAGGAACAAAAGAGCTTCTCAAACCTACATATCTACAAATAGGAATCTTATAACCGAAAGTATCAATCACGGATAACGATATCTAATTGTAATCAAATACCTTTTTCTACCCGCAACCCCCGTTAAATTCACATTATATATTATACATGTTCTATTGCTGTAAGCCCTCGAGGGCATTGGTGCATTCGCTAAGTGCATTTCAGTCCTGTCTCTCGTACCCCTTTTTCAAAATCTTTATAAAAACAGGCATTTACGTCTATATATGGATTTCCACACTCCGGTCTCCATGGTTTCTAGGCTCGCAGTATTTCTGCCAGCAAACGAAGATTTAATTCTCTTTAAATCAGTTTTCTCCTTTTTTTTCTTTTTTTTCTTTTTTCTTTTATTATTATAAAACTTTAAAGGCTGGCTGTCACACCGGCTGGCTGACACCTTAAAAGGTTCAAGACCAAAGGTGATGCAAAACACGAATCGCGGCCTTTGTTTCATCTTGTTCCTCGGCGTCTTTGCTAATTATTATTTTTTTCCTCCCTGCCCCTTTCCGAGTTCATTTTTCTCCCTCCTGTCCATTCCTCCAGTTGTCACCGCTAGATATTTGCACCGGCCGTCTCAAAATGACCGAAAAATGGGTTGATGGATGGAAATATCAACAGGAGAGGGGTGGCAGTTTTGAACTTTGCAGAAATAGCAGTAGCACTTAAGACTTATATACCAATTCACAGTGCTTGACAGTCATAGGTAGGTAGGTAGATAGGTAGAGATAGATAGATGGATGGATGGATGGATGGATGGATGGATGGATGGATAGATAGATAGATAGATAGATAGATAGATAGATAGATAGATAGATAGATAGATAATGATGGAAGATAGATAGATAGATAGATAGATAAATAGATAGATAGATAGATAGATAGATAGATAGATAGATAGAAAGATAGAAAGATAGAAAGATAGATGATAGACAGACAGACAGATAGACAGACAGATAGATGATAGATGGAAGATAGATAGATAAATAGATAGATAGATAAAAGGATAGCGATGGAAGATAGATGATAGATAGATAGATAGATAGATAGATAGATAGATAGATAGATGATAGACAGACAGACAGATAGGCAGACAGATAGATGATAGATGGAAGATAGATAGATAAATAGATAGATAGATAAAAGGATAGCGATGGAAGATAGATGATAGATAGATAGATAGATAGATAGATAGATGGATGGGTGGGTGGGTCGGTGGATGGGTGGATGGAATATAGATAGATAAATAGATAGATAGATAGATAGATAGATAGATAGATAGATAGATAGATAGATGATAGGTAGGTAGGTAGATGATAGACAGATGGATGATAGATAGATAGATAGATAGATAGATAGATAGATAGATAGATAGATAGATGATAGGTAGGTAGGTAGATGATAGACAGATGGATGATAGATAGATAGATAGATAGATAGATAGATAGATAGATAGATAGATAGATAGATAGATAGATAGACAGACAGATGATAGGTAAGTAGGTAGATGATACAGATGGAAGATAGATAGATAGATAGATAGATAGATAGATAGATAGATAGACAGATGGATGATAGATAGATAGATAGATAGATAGATAGATAGATGGATGATAGGTAGGTAGATGATAGACAGATGGATGATAGATATATAGATATATAGATAGATAGATAGATAGATAGATAGATAGATAGATAGATAGATAGATAGATAGATAATGATAGATGATGATGGATGGATGGATGGATGGATGATGGGTGGGTGGGTGGTTGAATCCACCTGGCTTTCACTCCTAACAATAGCAATAGCCCTTAGACTTATATACCGCTTGACAGTGCTTTTACAGCCCTTTCTAAGTGGTTGACAGAGTCAGCCTCTTACCCCCAATAGTCTGGATCCTCATTTAAACAACCTCAGAAGGAGTCAACCTTGACCCAGTCAGGATCGAACTGCTGGAAGTAGGCAGAATTAGCCTGCAATACTGCAATTCTAACCACTGGGCCACCATAGATAAATGATAAATACATAGCAATAGAAATAGCACTTAGATTTACCAGCAATTCAACTACCGGCCCAAACCGGCTGAATCCCACCACTGGTTGTAAGTCAAGGACTTCCTGTAAACCATAACTTCCATCACGTTTCAACTCAAGAACGGAGGTTGTGCATTGGGATGAAAGGGTGGCTTCTGATTCGGTTTCTTCTTTAAAACAGAATTATGGGTAGTCCTCGTTTAGAAACCACAATTAGGACTGCAATAAGCGCCAGAATTTCCAGCACTAAGCAAGATGGTTGTTAAATGTCCGGGTTTTTTTGCCACAGTTTGTTAAGCGAATCAATGCCGTTGTACAGTGAGTCCCATTGTTGTTATGTAAATCCAGATTCCATCCTTGAGTGCTTCTTGGAAGCCAGCTGGGAAGATCATAAAACGGCAACCACCCAACTCCAGGTCATAAATTCATTGCCAAGAAGCTGAATTCTGATCCCCTGACTATGGGGAAGCTGTGACGGTCATAAGTCTGAGGACCTGTTTTAAGTCCCTTTTTTTCCAGCGCCAATCAGTCACTAAACAGATGGTTGTAAAGTTAAGGCACTGCCTGTATTTGTACAATCAGTCCAACCAGGGGTGAGTTCTAAAATTTTTTACTACCGGTTCTGTGGGTGTGGCTTATTTTGTGGGCGTGGCTTGATGATCATGTGACAATTCTTTAGGATTTAGCAGAGGTACTGGTCTACCAGGCTTTTAACTGCTTGCAGAGCTGTACCGGTCTACCCATTTGTTTTTGGAGGCACTGGTCTACTCATTTGTTTTTGCAGGCACTGGTCTACTCATTTGTTTTTGGACGGTCTACTCATTTATTTTTGCAGGCACTGGTCTACCCATTTGTTTTTGCAGGCACTGGTCTACTCATTTGTTTTTGGACGGTCTACTCATTGGTTTTTGCAGGCACTGGTCTACTCATTTGTTTTTAGAGGCACCGGTCTACTCATTTGTTTTTGCAGGCACTGGTCTACTCATTTGTTTTTGGACGGTCTACTCATTTATTTTTGCAGGCACTGGTCTACCCATTTGTTTTTGCAGGCACTGGTCTACTCATTTGTTTTTAGAGGCACCGGTCTACTCATTTATTTTTGCAGGCACTGGTCTACCCATTTGTTTTTGGAGGCACTGGTCTACTCATTTGTTTTTGGACGGTCTACTCATTGGTTTTTGGAGGCACGAATCTACCCATTTGTTTTTCGAGCGCACTGATCTACCACCACACTGCCTTTTAACAATGATCAGCTGTAGGGCGGCCCTTTGAAGCCCCGCGGCAAACAGGTTTTTTCCTTCTAGCCGATCAGCTGGGACTCGGGAGGCAGCAATAGATTGTGGGCGGGGCCAAATAAAAGGTAAGAACAACACGGGGGGTGGGTGGGACGGCCCAGTTCCCGAACAAAGAGAATCGGTTTGGTGATGTCATATCATCACCGCTACTGGCTCGCCCGAACCAGGCCAAACCGGGAGGAACCCACCACTAAATCCAACCGATGTAGAGATAGATGTTTGCCAGGATTTCTTCTGCCTCTCATTCAGGGTTTTCTCTCTCTCTCTCTCTCTCTTTTTAATGCAAATATCACAACAACGCCAATATAAACTTTACACGGAGATGTGCTGATGAATTGTGACAGCCCCTTAAATTGGATTACCGGGCTTTCCAGATGTGCCATCCAGAAGAATATTATGACGTCTGTGTCTTCGAGAATGCAGACTAAAGCCTGGATGGCTTAGCATTGTAACTAGAACACGAAATACAAGCTGGGCGGATACGACCTCGTAGACGACCCTCACTCTGTCAAGGACCTTGGAGTCCTCATCTCAAACGATCTAAGCGCCAGAGCTCACCGTAACAGCGTTGCCAAAAAGGCATTAAGAGTTGATAACCTAATTTTGCAAAGCTTCTTCTCCGGTAATACTGTACCGCAAACTAGGGCATACAAAACCTTTGCCAGACCAATTCTCGAATACAGCTCGTCTGTCTGGAACCCGCACTGCATATCGGACATTAATGCAATTGAGAGAGTCCAGAGGTATTTCACGAGAAGAATCCTCCACTCCTCAGCTCACAATAGAATATCTTATGCCACCAGGCTTGAAATTTTGGACCTGGACAACCTAAAACAGCGATGGCTAACCTTTTTGCCATTGTGTGTCAAAAGAGGGGGGGAGCGCGGGGAAGGGGTCGTCTGCACGTGTGCTCACACCCTTAATTCAATGCCCCCCATGCATGCACATGTGACACACCCCTACATGCAGCTCCCCCTGCTTTTGGCACTCGATGGCACAGTGGGCACGGTAGGCTCGTTTTTTGCTCTTCCCAGGTTCCAGAGCCTTTCTAGGAGCCTGGGGAGGGCGAAAATGGCCTTCCCCACCCCCCGGAAGCCATCCAGAGGCCGGAAATGGCCCGTGTGCCAACTTCTGTGGACCCGGAAGGCCCGAAAATCACCTGGCGGGGGCTGAGCTCGCCTGCCCACTGATACGACTCCGTGCGCCACCTGTGGCATGCGTGCCATAAGTTCGCCATCACGGCTATAAAGTTTCCTACTTGACCAGGGGGTTGGACTAGAAGACCTTTAAAGGTCCCTTCCAACTCTGCTATTCCGCTGCCCTATTATTACCTCTCCACAGTGCCTTCTCTCCAGTTTTCCCCCAACTCAACCCTACGTAAAGAAATCACAGCTTTGCTTACACTGCTCAAATTAATATAGCTGCAGCCTGGTGGGGATTTGTGAGTCACCGATTTTATTTCCCTTTCAACTCCGATATGCTAATTTTGATTGGACTTTGGATGAAGTCAGTGGGGATCAAAGCCGGGAGGAATTTGTCCTTTTGTGCCGCGGTTTTTTTTTTTTTTCTTTCCGGAGAGAGAGAGTGCTGCAAGCGAGAGGTAGGGAACGGGGGGGCCCCCCGCGCCGTAGAGATTAATAAAGTTAAGCCAAAACTCTTATCATAATTGGGACCCGAATCTCCTTTTTTAACAATAGAAGGAGAATGTCACCTAGCATGAATCGGAGAATCCCGGAATAATTGGGTTGAAGAAAGGAAAATGCCGTCAAATCCTTGGCTCAGTTCGTGCGAAGAAGATCACCACGCAAAACACAATTCTTCAGCTCCGGCTGAATTCTCTTTTTTGCATTTTAGCAATAATCCCTGGATAAAGAGGCTGTTTACTTGGTCACTCGTGCCCTGCCTGGTCATCTCCTGTCTGGACAGATGGACCTCGATACAACCATTCGTTTAGGGGACGTTCAAAGTTTCAACGGCAATGAAAAAAGTGACTTCTGACCATTTTTGACAGTTATGACTGTGGCAGCATCCTTATGGATATGCGATCAAAATTCGGATGGTTCGTATTTCTGACGGCTGCAGTGTTCCCAGGGCCACATGATCCTTTTTTGCGACCTTCTGACCATCATAATCAAGGGGCAAGCCAGGTTTGCTTAAGAAGTTGCAGAAAAAAATGCTTTTAAAAGCCTCTGACGATCAGGCAACTCAGCTGAGCCACGCGATGATCAGAGGCTTTTTTTTTTTTTTACTTTTAAAAGCATTTTTTCGGCCGAAGAGGTTGTAGAAAAAATGCTTTTAAAAGATTTTTTAAAAAGCTTCTGATGAGGTGGGCAGAGTAAGCGAGCGGCGACCAGGCCAGGGACCGGTTCAGAGGTGTGGCCAGCCAATGTTATTTACCGGTTCTCCGAACTACTACAAATTTTTACTACCGGTTCTTGCGAACTGGTGCGAACCGGGAGCAACCCACCACTGCTTCTAGCACTGATGATATTACCTAGTTGGGTAATGAAACATCTGCAAAAAAATTCAAGTTCAAGATGGGGCACCAAGGGCCCCATCATTCAACCACGAGCTTGAATAAGAATAGAATAAAAAGAAGAAAAGAAGAAGAAGAAAAGAAGAAGAAGAAGGAGAAGGAGAAGGAGAAGGAGAAGGAGAAGGAGAAGAAGAAGAAGCAGAAGCAGAAGTAGAAGCAGCAGAAGAAGAAGAAGAAGAAGCAGAAGCAGAAGACGAAGAAGAAGAGGAAGAGGAAGAGGAAGAGGAAGAGGAAGAGGAAGAGGAAGAGGAAGAGGAAGAGGAAGAGGAAGAGAAAGAAGAAGAAGCAGAAGAAGCAGAAGAAGCAGAAGTTTTGTGGCTCCCGGTGTTTTCTTTTCTGTGGGAAAATGTGTCCAAATGGCTCTTCGAGTGTTTAAGGTTGCAGACCCCTGATATAGAGCATAGAACAAAACGGAACGGAACAGAACAGAACAGAACAGAACAGATCAACTGGAACCAGCGTACGAACCTCTGAAGATATTACGTAGTTTGATAACAAAAAACCCAGGAGCCAAGCAGCAAGCTCGGAAGGCGAACCTCTGACCCAAAGGCTACAGCCCGTTCCAAAAATGCTCAGAGTCACCCTAAAATGCACCAGTAAGAAATCCGAACCCAGTTTGCCTCCCGTTTCTCCGGATAGCACCAAGAAAGAAAACCAGGTTATATTTTTTTTCCCCCATACCCATGTTCTGGCTTTCATTTCCAATCCTCTTGTGTCAGGGATATATATCGCATGTTTCTCTGCACACATATATATATTTTTCCCACACTGCAACTCACAGAGTCTCTGGCTGAAGGGCTGGAGGTTACCCATTTCTGATACGCTTGATCAAGTATCACTGTAGGACGTAGCAAAAGTTGTAATTACTAAGCCGAGAGTGAGTTAGTCCTGGTAGTACAGACACAAGCAATTATATCTGATATTAATTGCTAGGTACCAGGCGTCAAGTGTCAAACGCAATTATAAATGCTCTATTTTTTCCCTCCCTCTTCGGTTAGCAATTCATACTTTAGCAATAATACAGTTTTTAAAAGCCCACTACAGATAGTCCTCAACTTACGACAGCTCGTTTAGTGACCGTTCGAAGTTACAACAGCACTGAAAAAGCGACTTATGACCATTTTTCACAGATATCAGGGATGGTATTCACTTACTTTCCCTACTGGTTCGCAAATGTGAATACACGCGACCCGTTCACGCATGTGCCTGGCCTTCTGCGCATGTGCTTTGCTGGCGTGCGTGCCTTCTGCACATGTGCCCAGCCTCAAAAACATGCCTAAATAGGATGGCATAGAGCCGGGGCAGGTGGGCGGGGCCACTTGCAATTTTCGCTACCGGTTCAGGTGAACTTGTCCGAACCGGCTGAATACCACACCTCTGACACTTATGACCTTTGCAGCATCCCCACGATCACAAGATCAAAATAAATAAATAAATAAATAAATAAATAAATAAATAAATAAATAAATAAATAAATAAATAAATAAATAAATAAATAAAATAGGATGGCATAGAGCCGGGGCAGGTGGGTGGGACCACTTGCAATTTTCGCTACCGGTTCGGGTGAACTTGTCCGAACCGGCTGAATACCACACCTCTGACACTTATGACCTTTGCAGCATCCCCACGATCACAAGATCAAAATTCAGACGCTTGGCAACTGACTCGTATTTATGATGGTGGCAGCGCCCCCGGGTCAGGCTATCATCTTCTGCGCTACAGGAGGTCCTTGACTTACAACCATTCATTTTCTGACTTGGCTTGTCAGAAACACGGTCGTAAGTCATTTTTTTTCCAGCGCCCTTGTAACTTTGAACGGTCACTAAATGAATGGCCATTAAGTCGAGGATTACCGGTAGGTTTTTTTTTTCAAATTCTTAAAGTAATTTCTTAATGTTATTAAGTGGTTTTTGGGGGGGGGAGCAAATGCTGCCTTTGTATATTTCTTAAATCCAGGAACGAAGGCAGCTTTTCGAGAAAGCTGCGCTAGAGCAACGTACGATCCACACCGAGTCAGTTCGCCGGGGGCAATAACCAGCCATGTACATCTTCCAAAAATGTAGCTAAAGATGCTGACATTTTCCCTTCCTTGGAGAATTTAATTTGAACTTCTTTTTTTTTGCTGTTTAGATATATTGACAGGGCAGGAAGTGAGAAGGCTGAACCACTAAAAATCACAATCGGTTCCGTTTGCAAAAGATTGTCCCAAAACTGCTTTCTGAGCTGGGTTGTTTTCTTGCAGAGGAATCATTACCCAACTAGCAAACGTGTCTAAAACTCCAAGAAAAGACACGGCTGCTTTAAGGAGTTGCAGCCAATTGCTACCTTTGCTCCCTTATACCCCAAAGCAGAATAACTAACAGAATAATAGGATTGGAAGGGACGTGTTCTGCCCCAGCGAAGGACCCCAAAGAATGCAGCACACACAAAGTCTGTACAAACCTTAGTTTACTAAATTAAATCAGTCTTTTTCAAACAAAGGCTGTTAATTCACTTTCTTAACAGCCTACAAGAATCCAGAGAATCAATAATCATAATCTTACTATGGTTGGCAGAAAGCCCAGAAGCAATTTGCAGGAAACGGATAAGAGAACTAAGATCAAGACGCGAAGGAGAGTGAACGAAGTTGTTCCCTGCAATTTGCTTCAATCGGCGTTCCTCCTTAAATAGGCTAGGGGAGTGGCCAATTAGCCCCAAGCCTTACTGTCGAGGAGACCTTCTCCTGAGGAGCCACTCCTGCCTTTTGGCAGCTCTGCGTACCTGTGCATCGAGAAGAGGCTCCTCCTCTTCGTCCTCTTCACATAAAGGAGCTTCTGGAGGTTCTGAAGGCCCTGATTGAATCCCTGCCTCTGGTACCACATCTTCTCCAAACTCCTCACTGTCCGACTCAGGTGCCATCTGCACAGGCTGATGACGCAGCACCACACCAGCCTCCTCGCTGTCCGAATCAGCCACCAGCCACACAGGCCACGTACGGGCCACAACAGGACCTTGGAGATCTTCTCATCCAACCCCCTTGCTCAAGCATTTTAGTAAGGGGTTCTCTGCCCGATTGCTGGATGGGCGTGCTATGGTGGGCACGGCCCAGTCAGCCTCCTGCACCATGGTGGGGAGAGGGTGCTTTTGCCCTCCCTGGCTTCCGGAGGCTTTGTTTGAGCCTCCGAGAAAGCAAAAACGGCCTCCTCAGGCTCCAGAGGCCCTCTGGAGGCCAGAAACAGGCCCATTTCCGGCCTTTCCGAAGTTTCAGTAGGCCCATTTTTCGCCCTCCCTGAGCGTCCGCACTTACCTGCATCCAAAATGGGCTGTGTGGGGACTCCTGGGAGGGGCAGGGCGGGGTGGGCGGGGCCAGTAGGAGTGGGATTTGACAGTTCTCCAAACTGCACAGAATCTTAGCTAGAGGTTCTCCCGAACCCCCAAGCGGCCCATCCCTGGACCTATACCATTTTTTAAATTAATGGCTGTGCAGTCTCTTAAAATCCTCCAGTGTTGGAGCAGCCACAACTTCTGGTGGCAAATAGTTCCAGTGGTTAATCGTTCTCATTGTCAGGAAATGTTCCTTGGTTCTAGGTTGCTTCTCTCCCCGATGAGTTTCCTGGGTCGCCTGGGTCGCTTCCACCCCGCAGATCAAAAGTACCGCACAGCCTTATTATCCAGAAATCGTCGCATTCCGAGTCCCTTCGGTCCGGCGGATTTCTTTCAACTTCACCGCTTCACCCCCGAGGACTGGCAAATCAGCCAACACAAACACGTGCCACGGAGATGCCAGCTCATGCCAACGACGACAACAACAACCCCACTCGGAGACCGGAGGATCCCGAGCTAAAGAAAAGCTGGATCTGCTCAACCTCTCACACACCAACCGAGCCCTAATTAACCAAACGCTAATTGCAGCCACCCACCCAGTTCCAGCTGCTTGCTTCAAGAAATCAACCATATCTCTTTTCCATCGTAGCCCAAGGAGATTGGATTTTGGAGAGGCAAAAAAAACAACACACCGTCACGGGGACAGAAAAGATTGGAACGGCTACAAGAAGCGGAGGGGACACGTCGCCTGGGTTGACAAATAAATGCATAATAATAATTAGCCCGGGCCAACGTTAATGAATTATTAATTGCCCTGAATAATTGAAGACTTTTGTTTGGTTTTATTTTTTTCTCTTGACCCCATGGCCGATTCGAAGACGGGCAGCCACAGATGGAGGCTGCCCGGAGAAGAATTTGCTATATTAAATCTTTTGCCAATTTCCACGTAGGCAGGGGAGGAAATCACTCGGACGTAATTTCTGCAAGCGGCTGTAGAAAGGCTAACCATTTTTTTGACGGCGTGTTTACGTAAATATGCCTGGAGTTAGATCCCTAGATCGGGGTGGGTGGGTTCTACTTACCTTTACTACTTGTTCGCAATGGGATCGCATGCGCAGATTACTGATGATGACATCCGGGGCAGTGGATGGGGCCTCCCTCCGGTTTATTACCGGTTCTTGCGAACCGGTCTGAACCGGGGACAACCCACCACTGACCTAGATGGTAAGGGGTGATGATCGCATCGAACTGACCTTGGTTGGGTTCAAAAACTAGGCCGCCGGGACAGACTCGGTTAATGGGTGCTTGAACAGGAGGCCTGGCCACCCCTGCAGTGCTGCCAAGTCAAATGGCATGGGTTCTGTTCAAGAAATCAGCAGGGATTGGATTCGAAGGTCATTTACCTTGTCGTGAATATATATATATATATGCATGCTCTGAACATTTGGAGGTGGCCAGGAAAGTAATGAACGTAAATAGTCAAGAGTTAGGAGGGGAGTATGTTGGCATCTTCTCAATAGCAACTCCTAGGTGTTAAGAGACCTGGCCAGAAGCATTGCAAATGATTCAAAGATGACCTGGGTGGATGGATGGATGGATGGATGGATGGATGGATGGATGGATGGAAGAATGGATTAATCCATCCATCCATCCATCCATCCATCTACCTATCCATCCATCCATCCATCTACCTATCCACCCACGCACCCACCCACCCATCTACCTATCCATCCATCCATCCATCCACCCATCCATCCATCCATCCATCCATCCATCCATCCATCCATCCATCTACCTATCCATCCATCCATCCATCCATCCACCCATCTACCTATCCATTCATCCATCTACCTATCCATCCATCCATCCATCCACCCATCCATCCATCCATCCATCCATCCATCCATCCATCCATCCATCTACCTATCCATCCATCCATCCATCCATCCACCCATCTACCTATCCATTCATCCATCTACCTATCCATCCATCCATCCATCTACCTATCCAATCCATCCATCCATCTCCCTATCCATCCATCTACCTTTCCACCCACCCATCCACCCATCTCCCTATCCATCCATCCATCCATCCATCCATCCATCCATCCACCCACCCACCCACCCATCTACCTATCCATCCATCCACCCACCCACCCATCTACCTATCCATCCATCCATCCATCCATCCATCCATCCATCCATCCATCCATCCATCTACCTATCCACCCACGCACCCACCCACCCATCTACCTATCCATCCATCCATCCATCCACCCATCCATCCATCCATCCATCCATCCATCCATCCATCCATCCATCTACCTATCCATCCATCCATCCATCCATCCACCCATCTACCTATCCATTCATCCATCTACCTATCCATCCATCCATCCATCTACCTATCCAATCCATCCATCCATCTCCCTATCCATCCATCTACCTTTCCACCCACCCATCCACCCATCTCCCTATCCATCCATCCATCCATCCATCCATCCATCCACCCACCCACCCACCCATCTACCTATCCATCCATCCACCCACCCACCCATCTACCTATCCATCCATCCATCCATCCATCCATCCATCCATCCATCCATCCATCCATCTACCTATCCAATCCATCCATCCATCTACCTATCCATCCATCTACCCATCCATCCATCCATCCATCCATCAATCCATCCATCCATCCCCCCATCTACCCATCCATCCATCCATCCATCCATCCATCCATCCATCTACCTACCTACCTATCCATCCATCCATCCATCCATCCATCCATCCATCCATCCATCCATCCATCCATCTTTATTTATTGAGAACTCATGGTGATTCTGGGCATCTTGTAGAATTAAATGCCACAACAGTGGCAAGAAAGGTGGTAAAATGGGGCAAAACTCACTTAAGAAATGTCTCAGTTGGCGAGAGAAATTTTGGGCTCAACGGTGGCCGTAAATCGAGGACGATCTCTACAGATTGAGTTATATTCTCCAAAAGCAGGGGTGGCCTTCAAAAATTTTAGCAAGGGGTCCTCTGCCTGATTGCTGGGTGGGCGAGGCCATGGTGGGCGTGACCTAGTCTGCCTCCTGCACCATGAAGGAGGCGTTTTTGCCCTCCCCGGGCTCCAGAGTCTTTTCTTTAGCCTCCGGAAGGGTAAAGACGGCCTCCCCAGGCTCCAGAGGCCCTCTAGAGGCTGGAAATGAGCCTGTTTCTGGCCTTCCTGAACTTCCTGAACTTCCAGTAGATACTTATCTGCATCCAAAACGGGCCGCATGAGGACTCCTGGGAGGGGAGAGGAGAGGCAGGGTGGGAGGGGCCAGCCAGGAGTGGGATTTGGGGGTTCTCTGAACTGCACATTACGTTAGCTAGAGGTTCTCCCGAACCCCCGCAAACCCCCAGCAGCCCACCCCTGTCCAAAAGGAATCCAAACGCAGATACCCCCACCTGCCTCGGTGCTAAAATGCGCTTCCCGTTATTAGCTTTTCCAATGCCCTTGGCGCGCCTTGAATTTTGAAACTCCGCCGAACGGCATCCGATAATAATATCTTTGCACACAGAAAGACCCTCCGGGGAACGAAGCGAGCAGGAACGAAGCTTTGTTTAAGAAAGGAAGAAAGAGGAAGCATCTGACATTCAAAAGCCGTTTATGACACATTATCGGTGGTTTTCATATCCAGGCGCTCTTCCGTGAAAGGTAACGCAGCATCGTTGTTAAAAGTTTCTTCCAGGCAAACCGATAATAAGATTGCCTTGCAGGAGATTATTCGGGGCAGATGCGTATTCCGTGATACACTGAGCTTTGGCATAATGGATTAATTGCTGTTTGCATTCGGCTGAGGGGGTGCATCCTTTTTAGCATAAAACCAAAAAGATGGTTGCGTTTATTTATTTGTAACCCATTTTTATTGATTTTACAAATGTCTTAAGGCGGCGGACATATCCAACACATCTAAAGTGCCTAAAGTGGGACTAGAACTCACAGTCTCCTGGTGATTGGTCCAAAGTCACCCAGCCAGCTTTTAGTCTAAGGCAGAACTAGAACTCACCGTCTCCTGGTGATTGGTCCAAAGTCACCCAGCCGGCTTTTGTGCCTAAGGCAGGACTAGAACTCACAGTCTCCTGGTGATTGGTCCAAAGTCACCCAGCTGGCTTTTACTCTAAGGCGGGACTAGAACTCACAGTCTCCTGGTGATTGGTCCAAAGTCACCCAGCCGGCTTTTGTGCCTAAGGCAGGACTAGAACTCACAGTCTCCTGGTGATTGGTCCAAAGTCACCCAGCTGGCTTTTACTCTAAGGCGGGACTAGAACTCACAGTCTCCTGGTGATTGGTCCAAAGTCACCCAGCCGGCTTTTGTGCCTAAGGCAGGACTAGAACTCACAGTCTCCTGGTGATTGGTCCAAAGTCACCCAGCCGGCTTTTGTGCCTAAGGCGGGACTAGAACTCACCGTCTCCTGGTGATTGGTCCAAAGTCACCCAGCCAGCTTTTGTGCCTAAGGCAGGACTAGAACTCACAGTCTCCTGGTGATTGGTCCAAAGTCACCCAGCCAGCTTTTGTGCCTAAGGCGGGACTAGAACTCACAGTCACCTGGTGATTGTCCAAAAGTCACCCAGCCAGCTTTTGTGCCTAAGGCGGGACTAGAACTCACAGTCTCCTGGTGATTGTTCCAAAGTCACCCAGCCAGCTTTTAGTCTAAGGTGGAATTAGAACTCACAGTCTCCTGGTGATTGGCCCAAAGTCACCCATCCGGCTTTCATGATTAAGTGAGACTAGAATTCACTGTCTCCTGCTGATTCCTCCATGCCTAAGGCGAAACTAGAACTCACAGTCTCCTGGTGATTGGTCCAAAGTCACCCAGCCAGTTTTTAGTCTAAAGTGGAACTAGAACTCACAGTCACCTGGTGATTGTCCAAAAGTCACCCAGCCGGCTTTTGTGCCTAAGGCGGGACTAGAACTCACAGTCTCCTGGTGATTGTTCCAAAGTCACCCAGCCAGCTTTTAGTCTAAGGTGGAATTAGAACTCACAGTCTCCTGGTGATTGGCCCAAAGTCACCCATCCGGCTTTCATGATTAAGTGAGACTAGAATTCACTGTCTCCTGCTGATTCCTCCATGCCTAAGGCGAAACTAGAACTCACAGTCTCCTGGTGATTGGTTGAAAGTCACCCAGCCAGCCTTCATGCCTAAAACAGGAGTAGAACTCGCCATCTCCTGATGATTGGCCCAAAGGTGAATGAGTCAAGAATTTCTGATTTCATACAAAACTACAAACCATAAAGGGATTCGTTCACACGGCACACCACTACAGGTAGTCCTTGACTTACAACAATTCATTTAGTGACCGTTCAAAGTTACAACGGCACTGAAAAACGTGACTTATGACCGTTTTCCACATTTACGATCTTTGCAGCATCCCCATGATCACGTGATCAACATTTCAGAGGCTTGGCAACTGATCCATACTTATGACGGTTGCTGTGTCCCAAGGTCATGTGATCTCCTTTTGCGACTTTCTGACAAGCAAAGTCAATGGGGGAAGCCAGGTTCACTTAACAACCAGGTCACTAACTCATCAACTGCCGTGATTCATTTAACAACGGTGGCAAGAAAGGACGCAAAATGGAGCAAAACTCACTTAACAAAATGTCCCTAAGGCGGGACCACGACTCATCTTAATGACAGAAATTTGGGGCTCAATTGTGGCCGTAAATTGAGGACTACCTGTATAAATATTCTAAGCCACTCAGAGTCTTTTTAAAGTCAGGCAGCCTTAGAGATCCAAGAAATAAATTTTTAAAAATGTCTGAATGCAGAGGAATTCAACCAAACATACACTCTCTTCCTACGATTAGGAAACAATCTGCAGCGAGTTTCTCTCTTAATGCACCAGGAGGCTTAGTCCAATCATTTCCAGTTTTTTGACAGCGTTTTTTAAACCAGAACACATTAAAAAAAAAAAAAGGAACTTGCTAATGCTGCTTTCCAGATCCATCGCAATAAGTAGATAAGTAAATAAATTTTGGTAAGTATTCTTTTTTTTTTTTAATCTCTCTAAAGCTGCGCTGGATTTAGAGAACTAATGAGACCCCAAAAAATTTGGCATAAAGGCATTTCCTTCATTCCCACCACAGAACTATGTTAAATGCAGATTTCATGCAGGAAAGCCAGATTAAGCTACTGAAGATCAGCAGTAATTTGTCAAGGCCAAAAGTCCTTTTTTTTTTCTTTTGAAGAGTTTTCACCCACCTCAAATAAACACAGAATTACCCAAACCTCAATCCTTACCCTGACTTGTCCATCATTATTCCAGTCATTACAAGTGTCCAGATTTAACATGTTTTCAGAAAATCTTGGCTTAATGCTATGGGTAAATCTAGTGTAGGAACTTAGCACCCATCCCTCTCCTAGAAGAATGAAATATGTTGGGAAATATTAAAAAGGCAGAATATTATACCTCCCTGGATGAGAAAAGGAGAAACATGCTCTTGGAAAGCAGCCCCCACCTTTGCTAATAGCCCCAGAAAGACTGGGCCATCCTATCTACAAGATAAAAGACCTTCACTCTCAGGACATAATAGGATTAGCCCTCTACCCATCTCACCACATGGCACCTGGGAAGATTACATCACCCAGCAAGATTCAACCAAGCCTCAGACTCAAGACAACCTACAAATGTGTTACCTCTGCATGGCCCCATGGGAGTCTGAAAACCAAACAGAGTACATTTCTTTCACAGAAACAGGAAGCAAGTTCAAAGCCCAAGAGAGGGTATAAATATATCTCACTCTCCACTCCATGTGGTCAGCTACCCAGGACTTCAGACCATGTGGTCCTGTCCACCATTAAACCATCTTTCCAAATAGCCTCCATGTTTCCAGCGTCTTTTTGCCCACTTGGAAGTGAACCCAGATGGACATTTCTTCCAACACTACTTCTCTAGGGTTTGGTTGTTGTTGTTTTTTTAATTATCCTGCCTTTATTATTTTTATCAACAAGGCAGCATAGATACCTAATACACCTCTGCCCTCCTCTTTTCCCCACAACAACCCTACAAGATCGGTTGGGCTGGGAGAGAGAGAGACTGGACCAAAGTCACCCAGCCATCTTTCACGCCTAAAGTAAGATTAGAACTCACCGTCTCCTGGTGGTTGGTCCAAAGTTACCCAGCTGGCTTTCATGACTAAGGCAGGACTAGAACTCACCGTCTCCTGGTGGTTGGTCCAAAGTTACCCAGCTGGCTTTCATGACTAAGGCAGGACTAGAACTCACCGTCTCCTGGTGGTTGGTCCAAAGTTACCCAGCTGGCTTTCATGACTAAGGCAGGACTAGAACTCACCGTCTCCTGGTGGTTGGTCCAAAGTTACCCAGCTGGCTTTCATGACTAAGGCAGGACTAGAACTCACCGTCTCCTGGTGATTGGCCCAAAGTTACCCAGCTGGCTTTCATGACTAAGGTGGGACTAGAACTCACAGTCTCCTGGTGATTGGCCCAAAGTCACCTAGCTGGCTTTCACGCCTAAGGCAGAACTAGAATTCACCGTCTCCTGGTAATTGGTCCAAAGTCACCCAGCTGGTTTTCACGGCTAAGGCAGGGCTAGGATTCACAAACACTCTGTTTCTAGTCTGTTGTTTTAACCACTAGACCGGGGTGGCTCTATGCTGCTGGCTATACATTTCTTGAAACAAAAACGACTACAAAACCCATCACCTGAGCCTTTTCTGGGACTTTGCCCCCAAAGACCATCTACGTTTTGCAGTCCGTTCAGAAAAGCGGGACGAAGAAAACAATCCATCCCTTTCAATTAAACCTGTCAAGTAATTAAAGCTGTTTTAGTTCATTAAAGTTGGTAATTGATTAATTGATCAATTCATCAACACTTTTTTTAAAAACAAAAAAAACCATGACCGCCGTATTTTAATGGACTTCCAGAGGATTCGTTCAATAGTCCCTATACATCAGGGACTCCCTGTGGCCTTCCGGACAGAAGCTCCTGACCTCCCTCTTTTCATTCTCAAATTGGGAACAAGCCATCTACAGAGATGACCAGAAGGCAAAATCACGAAACGGCGTCTCACTTACTGCAGCCGTATCATACAGGGGAATTCACTGGAGGAATTGTGTTTGGAAGACTTAGTGGTCAAAGGAAACCAGGCCGCCAAAGAACAGGGAGGCTGGACTTCATCAAAGCTGACACCAGCCAGAGCAGAACAACTCAAAGAAATAGTGCAAAATTGGAAGATGTGGTGGCACTGGCCCAGAAATTGCCAAGAATCAGACATGCCTGACTAAAGGGGTAACAACAACTCCTCCTTCTCCTTCTCCTTCTCCTTCTTCTTCTCTTTCTCCTCCTCCTCCTCCTCCTCCTCTCCTCCCATCTAACACTGATGATGTTTTTTTTTTTTTAATTTGATTTATATGCCGCCCTTCTCCGGAGACACAGGGTGGCTTACAATGCGTTAAGCAATAGCCTTCATTCTTTTGTATATTTTATACAAAGTCAGCTTATTGCCCCCACAAACTGGGTCCTCATTTCACCTACCTTAGAAAGGATGGAAGGCTGAGTCAACCTTGAGCCTTGGAGAGATTCGAACCAGCAGAAATTGCAGGCAGCTGTGTTAATTACAGGGTGCACTAAACCACTGTACTATCAAGGCTCTTACTGAGATGGGTAATGAAATGTCTGTAAGAAAGCAACCAAGCTCAGAGAGCACCAGGGACCATACAGTCCTCCTCCTCCTCCTCCTCCTCTCCTCCCATCTAACACTGATGATCTTACTTAGCTTCTTCTTCTTCTTCTTCTTCTTCTTCTTCTTCTTCTTCTTCTTCTTCTTCTTCTTCTTCTTCTTCTTCTTCTTCTTCTTCTTCTTCTTCTTTTCTTCCCCTCCTCCTCCTTCCTTCTTCCTTCACCCTCTCCCTCATCTTCCTACTTCTCCTCCTCCTCCTCCTCCTCTCTCTTCTTCCCACAAGGGTTGAATTCTGGAGGTCCACCTACTGACTGGGAAGGAGATATGCATGGTCGCTTCTCCATCGCCTCAGCTCTCCTGGTTCAACTGGAAGCTCTTAGATGGGGACCATCAAACTCAGCCTAACATACTTTCCATCCTCCGCCAGATCAAACACCCTGGTGACAATCCATCCCTTTCAATAAGAAGACTAACTTCAGCAAAGGGTAGAAGTTACAGATGTGGATGGAACTCCTTGGAGGAGATTTACTTCAGTATATTGGCCTCATCCACACAACCACCTCGTCTTGACACTGGGATGACCTGCTAAACAGTGGTGGGATTCACATAACTTATCTACCAGATCGCCCAGCACCGAAAATGTGAGTGTGCGCTCACACGTGCCCTACCCGGCATGAGCATGGCCTTCCGTGCATGCGCTTTTCTCACACGTGCGGCTTGCACGCGTGCGCATGGCTTGAAAACGTAAATAAATTCGGATGGCTTAGTGCCAGGTCACTACTATCGGTTGTTGTGGCTCCGTTGCCTGAGCCTGGGCTATCGACAGATGCAGACTCTGAGAGTGAGGGAGAGGAGTTGGCAAGGCCTCCCTCTCCAGGACCCTCCTCTCTGGCAATGCCTCCGGAGGACACCGAAGGCCAAACGATAGGCTCAGAGCCAAGAACGTCCCCGCAGCCACAGGTGGACAGCGACGAGGAAGATAAGTGCTGGCTGGACCCTCGGCAGAGGCGCAGGGAGAAGCGTGCACAGCAGAGGGGAAGGCGTGCCAGAGATTAGCTGAGTCACTGGACCACACCCCACAGGGTATAAATATGGGTGTGGTGGCCGGTTCAGTTTGTGACAAGCAAAAACTGGAAATAATCCATGATCTCTGCATTACTGCACTTTGCCTGCTTTATCGGACTGCATTTGGATTAATCCTTGTATTGTTGACACTCTGCCTGATTTATCGGAATGCTTGCAGTCTAATCTTTGTTTTGTGTGAGTAAAGTCTGAATTGGCAGCTAGCCACTGGGTTGCTGCCAGCATTATCTTCAAAGATTTTGTCGTGTGGCTTATTAACTCTGGGCCATCTGTGGGGGTGCGTCTGTGGTACGGGGACAGAACACCAGTTCTCCCGAACCGGTCTGAACCGGCTGAATCCCACCTCTGGTGCTAACCACCTCAGGTCGCCATCTCATTGTCAGCCTGAAAGCAGAGTTTTCATTGAAAATGGAACAAGGCTTCCTTTGTGGACATTTTGATTCGCCTGGGGGTATCCCACAGGCAACGGTGGCGGTTAAAAATTCAAGATGGTGATCACCGTGATGTAACAAAAGCCTCGCCCCTTCTCCACGCAACACGAGAAGAGGGATGGAGCTTTGATCTCCAAGAGTTTTGGCAGCCATCCAATGGTGAGTTGCCCCCAGTTCGCACCAGTTCTATAGAACCGGTAGTAAAACTGGCGGGAGGCTCCACCCACCGACCTCAATGTCATGAAAATGCTTCTGCGCTTGTGCAGAAGAGTGCACGCGCGAGAGAGCGAAGTAAGGGCTCACAGCCCTGCTGCAAACTGGTAGTAAAGTAGAATCCACCTTTGCAGCTATTGTGACATTTTAGCTCACTTTTTTTTTACAGTAATAGAGTTGGAAGGTACCTTGGAGGTCATCTAGTCCAACCCCCTGCTCATGCAGGAGACCTGTACTCAGGATTCGAACTGCCGACCTTTCTGATCGACAAGCTCAGCGTCTTAGTCGCTGAGCCACCAAGTCAATTCTAGTTGGTTCTAACTCGCTCAGAAGGGATCTAACACAATTTCCGAGCGCCGCAGGTTTCCTTGCAGACCGCAAACAGTGGTGTCATTTTTTAAAGCTGCCAAATTTTGCTCGCATTATTAGAAGACAGATGGTAAAACATGAGAAGCGTTCTTCCAGGCAGATTAGAAGCGGGCGACCCGACCACGAAATCTTGTCTGAATTTTGACGTTTTTGCTATTTTAATCTCTTTTTTACAACTTCTTTTTTTCTTCTCCTACACCTTTGCTTTCTGACCACAGAAGGCAATAAAAGAATATTTTGGATTGATGTCCTGTATCGCGTCTATTTAATGATCTAGAAACTCAGTATTTTATAATTTTATTCACAATATATTTTTTATGATTTAGCTGTTAAGCTTTAGGTCTCTAACCTTCGGGTACAGGGGTGGCAAACTCGATTTCATTGAGGGCTGGATCAGGGTTGTGTTTGACCTTGGGGGGGGCAGGGGGCATGGCCAACTCAGCATCACTCGTGTCGGGGAACTTGTGGCTCCCGAGCTCCGTTTTTGGCTGAACGGCCTCCTGCAACCCTCTGCCAGTGAAAACGCAGCTGGGGAGGGCTGCAGGCAGTCCTCCCGAACTCCGTTTTCACTGGCAGAGACATCGCAGGCCGGTCCTTCGCTGTTTCCAGGGTGGCCCAGTGGGCCAGATCTAAGCATCCCAGGATCTGGATCTGGCCCCCAGGCCTTGAGTTTGATACCCCTGTTCTAGCATATGTATACTGGGGCTCCACCCACCCTTGAATAAATTCTATTATGCTATAGACAATCTTCATAAGCGATATAATAAAGAGACCAGGTTAATGTAAGCTAGTTCAGTGAGGACAGCAAATGCAATTTTATGCTTGCATTTCCCATAAATATAATTTCTAGTCCTTTCTTATGTATGAGAGCAGCTGGGTGACTTTGGGCCACATCACCAGGAGAGGGTGAGTTCTAGTCCCGCCTTAGGCATGAAAGCCAGTTGGCTGACTTTGGGCCAGTCACCAGGAGACGGTGAGTTCTAGTCCTGCTTTAAGCATGAAAGCAGCTGGGTGACTTTGGGCCAATCACCAAGAGAGAGTGAATTCTAGTCCCGCCTTAGGCATGAAAGCCGGTTGGCTGACTTTGGGCCAGTCACCAGGAGACGGTGAGTTCTAGTCCTGCCTTAAGCATGAAAGCAGCTGGGTGACTGTGAGCCAATCACCAGGTAACAGTGATGCCCATCGTCATCGGAGCGCTTGGTACCATGTCCAAGAATTTTATAAGATACATCAACAAATTGCAGCTTCCTGCAATAACACCAGCGGAACTGCAAAAAACTGTGCTACTCGGAACATCGTACATCTTAAGAAGGTACTTGGTTGATACCTAACCCGTATCAACCATTAGCACCAGTCAATGGTATTTGTGATGCATTTTTGAATATTCAGTTGACTGAGTTTCATGTTTAATGAATAAAAGAGATAATAATATTGTTTACTTATATATAATATAATATTATTATATTATATAATATATAATATTATATTATACTAAATACTATTTACTACTAAATATTATTATTTAGTCCGCTGCGCCTTGGTGGCGCAACGGACTAAAGTGCAGTTAAGTAGCACTTAGCTGCCATCTGCCTGCAATTACTGCAAGTTCAAATCTCACCAGGCTCAAGGTCGACTCAGCCTTCCATCCTTCCGAGGGAGGTAAAATGAGGACCCGGATTGTGGGGGCAATAAGCTGACTTTGTATAAAAAAGAACACCGCTTAGTGGGGGCCGAAAGCCCTACTAAGAAGGTATATACAAAAGTATGAAGGCTATTGCTTAATGCAGTGGCTCTCAACCTTCCTAATGCTGCGACCCTTTAATACAGTTCCTCATGTTGTGGTGACCCCCAACAATAAAATTATTCCTAAGACCATTGAAAATATTTGTTTTCCGATGGTCTTAGGTGACCCCTGGGAAAGGGTCATTCGAACCCCAAAGGGGTCCCGACCCACAGGTTGAGAACCACTGGCTTAATGCATTGTAAGCCGACCTGAGTCTCCGGAGAAGGGCGGCATATAAATCAAACCAACCAACCAACCAACAAACAAACAAACAAACAAACAAACAAACAAACAAATAAATAAATAAATAAATAAAAATAGTTTTTCCTCATTTACTTGTACATAGTAATAATCTTTTCTAATTTCTACTTCTACTATTTAACCACTGATAAAACAAATCCCATGTTGATAAATATTCTGTTTCTTCCTTGTCCTTTATTTTCAGTGTCAACCTATCCATCTCTGCACAGTCTAATATCTTTTTGATTATATTCTCATCTGTAGGATCATTTCTGACCTTCCCAACCGGTTTCTGAAAAGCAGAGTCAATGGGGGGGGGAGGAACTGGATTTGCTTAACGACCGCATGATTCGCTTAACAACCCCAGTGATTTTCTTAACAACTATGTGGAGGGGAGGGAAGTCATAATATGGAGCAAAGCTCCCTGCCTTGTTTAACAGTGGAAATGTTGGACGCAATTGTGGTCGTAAATCGAGGACCCAATCCCACCTCGACGGACCCACTGACACCTTCTTCCAAATTCCCTCTCAGTTTAATGGTGGAACTCTTGTTTCTGTTGGAAAAACCCTTAAAAAGTGTGCAGCTGCTTAGTTTACGGTTCAAAGAAATGTGTCCGTTTAAAATAGAATTTGTGGTCGCCGTCGCATCTTCGTACGAACGGATCTTCTGCTTCGGTGGGAACAGGACAAAGGACGACGAGAGGAGGAATCGATGCACAGGGCTGTTTGAAAGATTCATACAGCAATTAAACGTCCTTCTAATTAGATCCCATTTCCTTTTCATCCTTTTAATTACGCTCGGTAATGGGAACAATGCTTCATTTGCCTCAACTAAGATCAATCAGCTCCTCACTCACCCAAAATGACGCATCAAAAGCCGACTCAACGGAGACGGTACTAACTTATTTATTAGGCTTGTTTTGCCACCCAACTTGGCTAAAAGCCACTCTGGGCGGCTTACAAACGTTAAAATAAATGCACACTTGGGGGAATAAAGGTAAGACAGAGTTAAGAGGAGACCTGGTAGATCTCCAAGGCAGAAAGTAGACACAATCCAAGGATGAAACTTCAACAATCTGGAAAGATGTTATTCTGAGATGCACTTGGTGCTCTCTGGCCTTGGTTGTTTTCTTACAGACGTTTCATGACCCAACTAGGTAACTTAATCAGTGCTAGAAAGGTGTGAGGAGGAGGAAGAGGAAGGCAGGAGAAGGATTGGAGGAGGAGGAGGAGGAGGAGGAGGAGGAGGAGGAGGAGGAGGAGGAGGAGGAAGAGGAGGAGAAAAACTGGGATCCTGCGGGGGTTTCTGACCTTGCTTGTTTTCTTGCAGACGTTTCATGACCCAACTAGGTAATTTAATCAGTGCTAGAAAGGTGTGAGGAGGAAGCGGAGGAAGGCAGGAGAAGGATTGGAGGAGGAGGAGGAGGAGGAGGAGGAGGAGGAGGAGGAGGAGGAGGAGGAGAAAAACTGGGATACTGTGGGGGTTTCTGACCTTGCTTGTTTTCTTGCAGACGTTTCATGACCCAACTAGGTAACTTAATCAGTGCTAGAAAGGTGTGAGGAGGAGGAAGAGGAAGGCAGGAGAAGGATTGGAGGAGGAGGAGGAGGAGGAGGAGGAGGAGGAGGAGGAGGAGGAGGAGGAAGAGGAGGAGAAAAACTGGGATCCTGCGGGGGTTTCTGACCTTGCTTGTTTTCTTGCAGACGTTTCATGACCCAACTAGGTAACTTAATCAGTGCTAGAAAGGTGTGAGGAGGAGGAAGAGGAAGGCAGGAGAAGGATTGGAGGGGGGGGAGGAGGAAGAGGAGGAGGAGGAGGAGAAAAACTGGGATTCTGTGGGGGTTTCTGAGCTTGCCTGTTTTCTTGCAGATGTTTCATGACCCCACTAGGTAACATCATCAGTACTGAAAAGGAGTGAGGTTTCTCTCTGATTATATACAGAATATAGAAACAGTAGCTTGTCCTGCCAGTTTGATTGTTTATCTGAGTTTGTAGTTCTTTCATTGGGATATACAAAATATAATATGCTCCACGGTCTCTTCCAATTCAATTCAATTTTATTTTATTTTTTTAGTAAGCCCAGTGATGGCATAACATCTTCCCAGTAGCCTCTCGGCAAGAGAAGTCAGAGACTTTGAGAAGACTTGAACCTTGGGCGCTATCTAACAAAATGAAATTCAATGGTGAAAAAAGGAAGGTTCTACATTTAGGGCAAGAAAAACCAAAATGCACAGGTGCAGTATATGTGGTACCTTGCTCAATAGGGGTGATTGTGAGAGGGATCTGGGAGTCCTAGTGCACATTTAAATATGAACCAGCCGTGTGCAGCAGCTGCCAAAAAAGCCAACACAGTTCTAGGCTGCATCAACAGAGGGATAGAATCAAGATCAGGTGAAGTGTTAGTACCACTTTATAAGGCCTTGGTAAGGCCACACTTGGAATCCTGCATCCACTTTTGGTTGCCACGATGTAAAAGAGATGTGGAGACTCTAGAAAGGGTGCAGAGAAGGGCAACAAAGAGGATTAGGGGACTGGAGGCTAAAACATATAAAGAACGGTGGCAGGAACTGGGTATGTCTAGTTTAATGGAGAGAGGGACCCAGGGAGATATGATAGCAGTCTTCCCATATCTCAGGGGCTGCCCCAAAGAAGAGGGAGTCAAGCTCTTCTCCAAAGCACCTGAGGGCAGGACAAGAAGCAACGGATGGAAACTCATCAAGGAGAGAAGCAACTTAGAACTAAGGAGAAATTTCCTGACAGTTAGAACAATTAATCAGTGGAACAACTGGCCTCCAGAAGTTGTGAATGCTCCAACACTGGAAGTTTTTAAGAAGATGTTGGATAACCATTTGTCCGAAGTGGTGTAGGGTTTCCTGCCTAAGCAGAGGGTTGGACTAGAAGACCTCCAAGGTCCCTTCCAACTCTGTAATTCTAACTTTGTAGTTTGGGGCAACTTGCTATGATCCGACTCTGATATTCTGCTGAATAATCCGTTTAAAAAAAAAAAAGTAAGAAAACTTCAAAAGGGGCTTTGCCGGCTTTTGTTCAGCCCAGGTATCCTCAGTTTAAAACCACAACTGGGCCCAAAATTTATGTTCCTAAGCAAGACCAAGGCCATCATTACTGTCTTCGGTTAACACACACGCGGTCCAAAATAGTAATCAAATTAAGGTTTAAGGAGATTGTTCTGCCGTCGCTTAATCGGCTAAGCCAGTGTCTTGAGTTCCCCCCCAATCTGTAGGCTGTGATTTTGCACAGAGTCTAATCCAGCGACCAAATTAATTTGTTTTTCTGTGTTCACGCAATCCATTTAATCTGAAACTAGCTCGGGGGACTTAGTGCACACCCGCTAACCCAAACACACACAGACACACACACACAAACTAGTCCGGGCAGACTAACCCGGAACTCTCTAGGGAAATAATCGTAGATGTGGGTCACTCTTCCTTCCTCGGCGTTGGGGAAATTACGTTGTCTCTACTGCGGTGTTATCAGTTTTAATCTGTCCGCCGTATTTGGAGTTTATAGGTTGCTGGATGTCAGACGCGATTAGAGCGGCGAGAAGCTTAGCAAAATGAAAGGAATGCATGGAGGATTAGACTAACCGAGATGAAAGCTAATCAAACACAACATGCGGTTTTTGTAAGACGTACAGCTTCACCTGTCCTGGTTAAGTAGATGGTCCAGGCATTGTGCGACTTATTAAAAAAAAATCTTGCCTTTTCTGACTCTGCTCTCTACACAACCCTGCAGCCTTTCTAATTTAAACTGTCTGAACTTTGCAGCTCCCCAAAATCTGTTCTGCTGAATCTCAATAGTCACCCTGGGAGCTTCTCCATAAGAACCGACAGGATAACTTTAACAGAATAACAAGAGTTGGAAGGGACCTTGGAGGTCTTCTAGCCCAACCCTCTGCACAAGGAGGAGAGACCTTCTACCATTCTGGACAAATGGTTGTCCAATCTCTTCTTGAAAACCTCCAGTGATGGAGCACTCCCAATTTCTGGAGGCAAGGAGTTCCACTGGTTAATTATTCGCACTGTCAGGAAATTTCTCCTTAGTTCTAGGCTGCTTCCCTCCTTGATTAGTTTCCATCCATTGCCTCTTCTCCTGCCTTCTGGTGCTCCGAGCAGGGGTCGGGACATGCTGGCTGAGGAATTCTGGCAGTTGAAGTCCACAAGCGGTAAAGTTGCCAAGGTTGGAGACCCCTGCTCAGGAGAATAGGTGGACCCCCTCTTCTTTGTGGCAGCCTTCTGAATTTACGAAGGGATGTGGTGGCTCAGTGGCTAAGATGCTGAGCTTGTTGAAAGGTCGGCAGTTCAGCGGTTCGAATCCCTAGTGCCGCATAACGGGGTAAGGTCCCGTTCCTTGTCCCAGCTTCTGCCAACCTAGCAGTTCGAAAGCAATGCAAGTAGAAAAATAGGGACCACCTTTGGTGGGAAGGGAACAGCGTTCCGTGCGCCTTTGGCATTGAGTCATGCCAGCCACATGACCACGGAGACATCTTCGGACAGCGCTGGCTCTTCGGCTTTGAAACAGAGATGAGCACCGCCCCCTAGAGTCGGGAACGACTAGCACACATGTGCGAGGGGAACCTTTCCCTTTCCCTGCATTTATTCCTGCAAGTAGCCGGAATCTCCAGGTGATGGAGAAAATGCTTGCCTGGGGTTATTATTTATTTAGCGTTTGATGAAAACTTGACTAGGAGAAGTAAACCTACGCATACAATCGATGTAATTATATACTGTGTACCACAGTAGCCTCATAACCGGTTGTCCAATTCAACTGCCTGCATGCAGATCTACTAAGGAAGCAGGAAACCTGCGCTGTGAGCAATCTTGCACAATAGGTTTAACGGTTTGCATATCAGAACCACAATTGCAACAAGAGGGATCTTTCCAATGCCCACTGAGACAGGGCACAGGCTGCTGGCGCAACACCACACCAGCCTCCTCGCTGTCAGAATCAGCTACAATCCGCACAGGCCACTGATGGGCCACAACACCTACGTACTTTCACCTTCAGCCTGTCCTGTGAGCATCTTTATGTCTGCTTGTCATGCTTTTCCCCCAAGAACATAACGGATGGCACCGTGTTCCCTGTTTTCCTGAGTGTGCTCATTTTCTTTCTTTCTTTTTTTGTGCAGGCTTCTCTCCAATAATGCATTTTGAAGTACAATAAAAATTGGCCAGTGGCATGGAAAACGGAGGAAAGTGGGCCGTTTTATACGTGATATAACTCCTGCATTTTGATTCATGCCTCAGACTGAAGTTGCAAACTAAACAGATTTCTCTCCTGTAATTTCTTTCTGCAGGTATAGGCCAAGTGATGGGAACTGCAGGCAGAAAATGTGAATGTGTGTCTGTGTATCTGTGTGTGTGTGTATGTGTGTGTGTGTGTGAGAGAGAGAGAGAGAGCGGGAGGGGGGAGAGGGAGAAAGAAAGGGAGAAAGAAAGAAAGAAGGGAGGGAGGGAGGGAGGGAGGGAGGGAGAAAGGAAGGAAGGAAGGAAGGAAGGAAGGAAGGAAGAAAAGGAGGGAGGGAGAGGGAGGGAGAGAAAGGAAGGAAGGAAGCAAAAGGAGGGAGGGAGGGAAAGGAAGGAAGGAAGGGAGAGAAAGAAAGAAAGAAAGAAAGAAAGAAAGAAAGAAAGAAAGAAAGAAAGAAAGAAAGAAAGAAAGAAAGAAAAGAAAGAAATCTGAGGGACATCCTTGGCAGTGTTTCTGCTTGCCGGCTGAGGAATTCTGGGAGTTGAAGTCCACATATCTTCACAAATGTTGTACGTTGTGAAATGGTGATCCTTAGTACAGGTAGTCCTTGGTTCAAAACCGTTCATTTAGTGACGGTTTGAAGTTACAACAGCATTGAAGAAAGTGACTTACGACCGACTTTCACACTTACAGCCATTGCAGCATTCCCACGGTCACGTGATCAAAACTTGGCTGCTTGGCAACTGGCTCATATTTATGACGGTTGCAATATGGTCACGTGATCCCCCTTTTGTGACCTTCCGACAAGCAAGGTCGGTAAAATGGGGCAAAACTCACTTAGCAATAGAAATGTTGGACTCAATGGCGGTCGTAAATCGAGGACTACTTGAATTTCCAGTCTCTGTCAAAACAATGCCCAGAGCGAACCGTCCGTCCCCTTAACGATTCCAGTGTGCATTTAAACAACGGCTGCACAACAAGTTGTAAAAACTTTACCCCCCTTTTTTAGTCTTTTTTAGCTTTTTAGCTTTTAATTTGTCAATGGGTTTTCATTCGAATTGTTTTAAATTTGGGCCAAAGTATGCAATTCTTTTAATAATTTTAAATTTTGTATTGGTATGTGTTTTAGTTCTGGCTGTGCACCGCCTGAGTCCACTAGGAGAAGGGCGGTATACAAATTGAATAAAATCAATAATAATAAATAAATAAATAAAAACGGGTCTGGTCGTAATGGTGACGCACTGTATGACTGTCACAACCATACTCGTCAGACTCAGTCACAAGTCGTAAGTCGAGAACTCCCAGCATGATGACTCTGCCAGCAAAGCTGAGGAAACGTAATTTCCAAACGGGCGGCATTTAGAACCCGAAATCATTAATAAATATTTTTACAAAGGTTGCTGGGCAGAGCCAGGAGATCAATCCCGCCATCGCTTGAAACATCGGTCCTGATCGATGTTATTAAGAGATCACCAGGCCTCGAGGATGGAGATTTTCTGCTCAATTAAGATCAGGAAGATGAATTTAAGAAAGAAATGAAAACATCTGTTCTCAGCATAATTTTCATTCCTGTGTTATTGAGGGGGGGGGAACCTGTAAGAGACAACTTCTGAATTTAT
The DNA here is from genome assembly GCF_059756535.1 of Pantherophis guttatus. NCBI lineage: Eukaryota > Metazoa > Chordata > Lepidosauria > Squamata > Colubridae > Pantherophis > Pantherophis guttatus. The sequence continues at coordinate 4,449,041 of NC_142069.1, read as the reverse complement.
TTTCATCCTGAGTGCGATCTCTAATTTTTTTTTTCCTTCCTTCTCACTTGGCTTCACATGGAGAAGATGGACTTACAGAATAACAGAAGGGACCTTGGAGGTCTTCTAGTCCAACCCCCTGCTCAAGAATGAGACCCTACACCATTTCAGACAAATGGTTGTCCCATCTCTTCTTAAAAAAACCTCCAGTGATGGAGAAGGGAGGGAGGGAGGGAGGGAGGGAGGGAGGAAGGAAGGAAGGAAGGAAGGAAGGAAGGAAGGAAGGAAGGAAGGAAGGAAGGAAAGAAAGAAAACAAATAGCAGAATAACAGAGTTGGAAGGGACCTTGGAGGTCTTCTAGTCCAACCCCCTGCTTAGGCAAGAAACCCTACACCATTTCAGACAAATGGTTGTCCCATCCAGTTGTCCCCCGACCAGTACGCTCCCATAGAGAGGGGCTCCTCCGGGTGCCGTCGGCCAAACAATGTCGACTGGCGGCCCCCAGGGGCAGAGCCTTCTCTGTGGGGGCACCTACGATCTGGAACGAGCTGCCCCCGGAGATACGGAGGATTCCGGATCTGCGCACCTTCCGTCGCGCGCTTAAGACGTTTTTATTCCATCAAGCTGGCCTGACCTAAACTTTTCCTCTTTTAAATGGAATTTTAAATTTGGTTTTAATTTATTGGGGTTTTAAAATGTCTCAGCCAAATTTATTTAATTAGTTTTATCTCTATTTTAAATTTTGTATCTACATGTTTTATTTTATGGCTGTTCACCGCCCTGAGTCCTTCGGGAGTAGGGCGGTATACAAATTTAAATAAAATAAAAAAAAAATAAAATCTCTTCTTAAAAAACCTTCAGTGATGGAGAAGGGAGGGAGGGAGGGAGGGAGGGAGGAAGGAAGGAAAACGAATAGCAGAATAACAGAGTTGGAAGGGACCTTGGAGGTCTTCTAGTCCAACCCCCTGCTCAGGCAGAAACCTTGCACCACTTCAGACAAATAGCCATCCAATCTCTTCTTTAAAACTTCCAATGTTGGAGCCTTTACAACTTCTGGAGGCAAGTTGTTCCACTGGTTAATTGTTCTCACTGTCAGGAAATTTCTCCTTAGTCTATATCAAGTATTTGCAAGCCATTGGCACATGTGTCATATAGACACCAGTGGAGGCAGAGAGTATCTCCACCCCTATGTGGACAGGAGGGGCTTACCCTGAGTATAAAACCCCCTCCAACCTTCTTCCACCTTGCTCGCTCTCTCCATTTGTCTCTCTTCATGTTGGTTCCTCATGAGACTTGATCTCTGTCGTACATAGGTAATATGATTTATCATATGAATAAATACGTTTAAGACATTTATTTATGCATCTGCCTCTGAACTCTTCTATGCTCCTGGCTGTTTCTACGAGCCCAACTCCACAGTCTACTCAAGGAGGCAGGACGCCAGAGTTTTTGAGTCTCCGCGTATTTTGTGACGGGTTTGCAAAGGCAGGCCAAGCACCCAAAGGACATCTTGAGTGACCCCAAAGCAAAAGAAAAGGCATTGATGATCAAGCGACAGACAGAAGCACTGTAATTTAACACCAGCTGTCTGCAATTAAAGTAAGTTCGAATCTCACCAGGCTCAAGGTTGACTCAGCCTTCCATCCTTTCTAAGGTAGGTAAACTGAGGACCCAGTTTGTGGGGGCAATAAGCTGACTTTGTATAAATATACAAAAGGATGAAGGCTATTGCTTAACGCACTGTAAGCAGCCCTGAGTCTTCGGAGAAGGGCGGCATATAAATCAAATTTAAAAAAAAAAAAGCGACAAGGAATTTCACTTGCGTAAAAAACAGGTTGGTTCCAAAGATCCCACGCTGTTAACTTCTCCGGTGCGAAGATTTCAAGTTGCTCCAAGTTCTAATTGTCTGTCCACCTTCCTCCGGCTCTCTAATTGCTAATTCAGAGGGAAGCTATTTCCAAAAGCTTGCTAATTAAGGGTTGCAGTGCTTAAAACTCTTGCTGTGCTCAGGAACCGCACGCTAACACAGTTATTAGCATTTGCATTGGTTAAATTCTATTCGAGGACAGGGACTCCTTGACTTACGACCATGCTGTAGAGCAGAATTTCCATTCTAAATCATGATGGTTGTAAGTTGAGGAGCTCCCTCTCCCTCTCCCTCCCTCCCTCCGCTCTCTTCCTCTCCCTCTTTCTCTCTCTTGAGATCCACTCATAATCCCCCAGCTTCCTTTGGGGAATCCATTCCTTGCCAGCTGCCCTTCCTCCTGGGTTCCTCTCTGTGATCTGTCTGGCTTGGAGACAGTGGCTGGATTCACCGGCCTGGGCACCGTAGACATTTTTCTGCCCAAACGCATTCCAAGCTGGCAGTCCTCATGAAACCAAACCAAAGCTCTGGCACAAAGGAAGCAACTCAAACACTGCTCAGTAACAGCCGCCTGGAAGGAGACCGGATCCATGAGTGAGTGAGTGAGCGGATCAGAAGGAAGACGCAGCAGCCTCAGCCATTTCTGCTGGCCAACTGGCCGGGCAACGTAGAGAGTTGTCCAACTCCTGATTCCCAGATGCCAGCAGATCCCCGGCCCTCCTTCTCTCTCTCTCTCTCTCTCTCTCTCTCTCTCTCTCTCTCTCTCTCTCTCTCTCTCTCTCTCTCTCTCTCTCCTTCTCCTCTCTCCTCTCTCTCTTTCTCTCTCTCTCTTTCTCTCTCCTCTCTCTCTTTCTCTCTCTCATATCTCTCTCCTCTCTCTCTCTCTTTCTCTCTCTCATATCTCTCTCCTCTCTCTCTCTCTCTTTCTCTCTCTCATATCTCTCTCCTCTCTCTCTCTCTTTCTCTCTCTCATATCTCTCTCCTCTCTCTCTCTCTTTCTCTCTCTCCTCTCTCTCTCTCCTCTCTCTCTCTTTCTCTCTCTCATACCTCTCTCCTCTCTCTCTCTCCTCTCTCTCTCTCTCTCTCTTTCTCTCTCTCTTTCTCTCTCTCTCCTCTCTCTCCTCTCTCTCTCCTTCTCTCTCTCTCTCTCTCCTCTCTCTCTCTTGCTTTCTCTCCTCTCTCTCTCTCTCTCTCTCTCTCTCTCTCACACACACACACACACACACACACACACGGACACACACAGAGAGGGGGGAGGCTCCTCACACTGCTAATGATCAAACAAACAAGCCAATGCCAGGGAGACCAGCCCCAGACCTTCTTTAGCACTGGAGCCACTGACTGGTGCCCAAGAGGGCTCCATCCACGTCATCGGAGCAGGCAAAAGGAGGAAAACAGGCAGGCCGTGGGGAGAGCCAGCAAGGGGGTGGGGAGGTAGGATGCAAGGGAGGGGGGGCTTCTGGGAAGTCGGTATCTGGGGGGGAGATTGCAGGAAGCTGGAAACCCACCTCACCCTCCTTCCTCCCTTCTTCTGGATGATGTCTTGGGCATGAGGCCTCCAAGCTGAAATTCCCTGGGGAGCTCATTATCATCATCATCATCATCATCATCATCATCTCCTCCTTCTCTCCATCCCTTTCCTTCTTTCTCCTTCTCCTTCCTTCTTTCTTCCACCTCTTTAAGAAGAGGTTGGACAACCATTTGTCTGAAATGGTATAGGGTTTCCTGCTTGATCAGGGGGTTGGACTAGAAGACCTCTAAGGTCCCTTCCAACTCGGTTATTCTATTCTATTCTATTCTATTCTATTCTATTCTATTCTATTCTATTCTATTCTATTCTATTCTATTCTTCCTATCTTTCTTCTTCTCCTTCCTCCTCCTCTTTCCTCTTCCTCTACTTCTCTTCTTCCTCCTTCTCCTTCCTCCTCCTTCCCTTCTTTCTTCTTCTCCTTCCTTCTTTCTCCTTCTCCCCTTCTCCTCTGCTTCTTCCCCTCCTTCTTCCTCCTCCTTCTCTCTTCTCCTTCCTTCTTCCTCCATCCTCTTTTTCTTCCTCCCTTCTTTCTTCCCTTTCCTTCTTTCTTCTTCCTTCCTTCCTCTACCTTCTCCTCCCTTCTTCCTCCCCTTCCTTCTCCTGCCTCCCGTTTTTTTCCCGTCTCCCCCTTCCTTCTTTTTTTTCCTTCTCCCTCCCCCTCCTCCTCCTTTCCTCCTCTGGAAACTCTGCCTTCTCTCTGGCAGGCCACGGTGCTCCCACGCCGTCCCCCCACGCACTCCCATCTGTGGTTGCTTCCTATCCTCGTAGGGAACAGTGCGGCTAACAATTAGAAAAGATAACGAGGGAGAATTGTATAATTACAAGCTGCCGGAGGCAGAGCTGCAAATGGGCACCATTCTCCTCCGCCCCGCTTAAAGAGCAGATGCAGCTCGGGCTCAACGATCCAATGAAACCAGCAGCAGCGGGAAATTGGTGCCCGTTCAACTCGTTGGGTACCCAAAAGGACGTCTGCAGAACTGGGCAGAGGGAACCAGGGATGGAACTCAGCGCAGGCTATTGGAGGACAGCTGGTTATTGATGGACCCCCCCCAAAAAAAATTCCTTGTCTTTACAGCAAGTGTTTCTCTACCCCAGCAGGGCTGGTGCTTGCCTTCTAATTTCATGGACTTACAGGCAGTCCTCGACTTACGACCAAAATTCCGACGGTCCTACTTGGAGGCTACCGATTTGAAATTCCAATGGTTGCAATCGCTCACAGTCAACGTGGCCGCATTTCAAGCGCTCGGCAACCAGGCCGCGTTCATGTCTGTCTGTGGAGTCCCGCGCTGACCTGACTTTGTTTTACAATGTTTTTACCAAAAAAAAAAACCCCAACTCTTTGCTTTTGTTTTTTTGGCAAAGCTGCAACCAGAGGGGCGGGAGAGTTGTATGCAGTTTTGATGGTTTTAATCTGTAAACCCCTCACACAGATAGTGAGACAGGCAGGGTATAAAATTGAGAGAAACAGAAAGAGAGAGAAGAGAGACAGTGGATGGATGGATGGAGGGATGGATGGAGGGATAGATGGATGGATGGATAGATAGATAGATAGATAGATAGATAGATAGATAGATAGACAGATGAGAGAGAGAGAGAGATAATGGATGCATAGATATTTAGACAGACGGACAAACAGACAGATATAGATACAGATAGATAGAGATAGATAGATAGATAGATAGATAGATAGATAGATAGATAGACAGACAGACAGATGATAGATAGATAGATAGATAGATAGATAGATAGATAGATAGACAGATGATAGATAGATAGATAGATAGATAGATAGATAGATAGATAGATAGATAGACAGACAGATAGGATGCATAGACAGACAGACAACAGATGCATAGTTAGACAGACGAACAAATAGATAGACACAGACAGACAGACAGACAGACAGATAGATAGATAGATGCATAGATAGTTAGACGGACGGACGGACAGACAGAAAAACAGATATAGATAATGGATGGATGCATAGATATGGATATGGATGGATGGATGGATGCATGGATATAAAGAGGAATGGATGGATGGATGGATGGATGGATAGATAGATAGATAGATAGATAGATAGATAGATAGATAGATAGGATGCATAGACAGGCAGACAACAGATGCATAGTTAGACAGACGAACAAATAGATAGACACAGACAGACAGACAGACAGACAGACAGACAGACAGACAGACAGATAGATAGATAGATAGATAGATAGATAGATGCATAGATAGTTAGACGGACGGACGGACAGACAGAAAAACAGATATAGATAATGGATGGATGCATAGATATGGATATGGATGGATGGATGCATGGATATAAAGAGGGATGGATGGATGGATGGATGGATGGATGGATGGATAGATAGATAGATAGATAGATAGATAGATAGATAGATAGATAGATAGGATGCATAGACAGGCAGACAACAGATGCATAGTTAGACAGACGAACAAATAGATAGACACAGACAGACAGACAGAGATAAGATAGATAATGGATGCATAGTTAGACGGACGGACGGACAGATGCATAGATATGGATATGGATATGGATGGATGGATGGATGGATGGAAGGACGGACATAGCGCTAGAGATAAACAAACAGACCATCAAATAAAAATAAATGACAGCTGCACAAAGCATCTCTGCCCAGTTGCCAAGAATGCTACCTGCACACATCCCTTAAAGCCACTGGTAATAAAACACCATCAAAACTCCATCGGTGTGCATTACTTTAAAAGACTGACCTGCAGCTTTTCTATGACTCCCGCCCACCCCCACCTCCAGCAGCAAGCCTAACCCCCCCCTCCCCAAACACACCAGCGCAAAGCCCTCCAGAATTCAAAAGAGGCAGCAGAGAACAAAAACAAACAGAGACAGGTTAGCTAGAGCAGAACAGGAAAGCCGACAAAATATTAAAACAACCCAAGAGGTAACATCGTCAAAGTTAGAAGGCAGTGGGGTTTATGGAGTGGAGAAGGAGAATGGCAGGAGGAGGGAGGGGGGACTCTGATGTCCTTGGTGCCCTCTGAGCTGGATGGTTTTCTTGCAGACATTTCATTGGCCAACTAAGTAACATCATCAGTATTAGATGGTGGTGGGGTTTGTGGAGAAGGAGAACGGGAGGAGGAGGAAGATGACTGTGGGTTCCTTGGAGCTCTCTGAGCTGGGTGGTTCTACTTGCAGACGTTCCGTGACTCAACTAGCATCATCAATGCTAGAAGGAGAATGGCAGGAGGAGGAGGGGGGAAAGGGAAAGGGAGGGGGAGGGACTGTGATGTCCTTGGTGCCCCCTGAGCTGGGTGCAGTGATTCACTTAACAAATGTGTCAAAAAAAAAAGTCGTAAAATGGGGCAAAACTCACTGAACAAATGACAACGGAAATATTGAGCTCAATTGCAGTCGTAAATCGAGCGCTACCTGTATAAATCAATAAATCCGGGCTACGGCCCAAAACTAGAAGTCAGAAAAATCCTAATTTTTTTGCGGGAACAATCCCAGGCGCCTGAATCGATAAAGGAAACCGAGAGCGCCATGGTGTTTTGCGAATTTCATTTATTACATTTATATTCAATTCATTTAAATAAACTGGCGACTCTGGTTTAGCTTTATCCTGGATACGGAGGATAAAAACGCAGAACGATCTCTGGAAACATTTTTTTTTTCTCATTCTGAACTCAAAAGCGGTAACGAGCCCGTCTGCACTGCCATTTAATCCAGTGGAACCTGGCTGGCTCTCTGTCCAATCTTGGCTGCATCCGTCATCTGAAATAAACTACCTTTGATCCCAATCATCTCCAGGGATCTCCCTGGAGGCGCTTACCTGACAAGAGAAGGAGGGATTTCTGCCAACCACATGCAAGCCAGCATCAGGCGCCAGCCAAATGTTTCTCGCAAAAGTGCAATTGCAACCTTACATGCGGTCACTAATCTGAAGCAACCTCAGGACTCTGCAGCTGCGGAATCGCCTCTCGAATCACTGTAGCAGGCAGCAAGAGTGACATAGAATATTATATATATATATATATATATATATATATATATATATATATATATATATATATATATATATATATATATTTTTCTTTCTTTTTCGTAGGTTTTATGTGTATTTCTCTTTAGCCAGATTCTACCTACGTAAACCAAGATATTATGCAGCCCTAGTTCAGTGAATTATGATTTCACTGAACTAGGGCTGCATAATATCTTGGTTTACATAGGTAGAACCTGGCTAAAGAGAAATACATATATATATGTATATAAAATTTGTTACTACCGGTTCTGTGGGCATGGCTTGGGGGGGGGGGGTAATGTGACTGGGTGGGCGTGGCCAACTTTTTTTTTTTTAAGCATTTTTTCTACAACCTTAAGAGGTTGCAGAAAAAAATGCTTTTAGTAGCGATCAGGCAACTCAGCTGGGATCGCCAGAGGCTTTTAAAGGTTTTTTTCCCCCCTACAACCTGCAGGAAAAAAATGCTTTTAGAAACCTCTGACGATCAGGCAGCTCAGCTGGGATCGCCAGTGGTTTTTAAAGGCTTTTTTCCCCCTACAACCTCTTCAGCTGAAGAGGTTGAAGAAAAAAATGCTTTTAGAAGCCTCCGACGATCAGGCAGCTCAGCTGGGATCGCCAGAGGCTTTTAAAAGCATTTTTTTTTCTACAACCTCGTGCGATCATCAGAGGCTTTTTTTTCTACTTTTAAAAGCAACTCTGAAAAAAGTGACACACCACAGATTCTCGCACCGATGACGGTCGCAGCATCGCCACAGTCACGTCATCAAAATTTAAGCACTTGGCAACCAGCATATATTTTCTAAAGTTGCAGCGTCCCGAGGTCACATGATTGCTTGCCCTTTGTGACCTTCCTAGCCGGCTTCCGGCAAGCGAAGTCAACGGGGGAAGCTGTATTCGCCTAACGATGGCGTGATTCACTTAACAACTGCAGTGATCTGTTTAACGGCGAAAAAGATCGTAAAACAGGCCACGTCCCACTTAAAAACCATCCTGCTTAGCAATGGAAATTCTGATCCCAGTTGTGGTTCTAAGTCGAGGACTACTTGTCTGGAAGACGCTCAAATTTGGAAGGCGCTGCTACCACTCATCAGGACCTCTGCTGTGTGCATTCAGTGAGTGTTCTCTGAAGGTTTTAACAGATTAACAGAGTTGGAAGGGACCTCGTAAGGTCATCTAGTCAGAAGTGGTATTGTTCTGCCCCAGCTCCGGATTCCCAAGGATTGTGACACACACCAATGGTCCTTATCAAAGTTATAACAAACCAAGAATAAACAAAGTCCAGCGGGTTGGCAACCAGCCCAGAAAACAAGATACGATAAGACACTCACTCTCCCAAATGCTCTGTAATAATTACATGTTGTTTCCAGCAAGAAATTACCAATTACTGCGTGCGACTTAAATAGGCTAAGGGAGTGGCCAATTATCCTCAAACCTTACTCTCGAGGATACCTCCTCCTCCTGAGTAGCTACTCCTGCCTTTTGGCAGCCCTGTGTGCTCGAACATTGAAGAGAGGCTCCTCCACTTCGCGCTCTCCACTTGAAGGAGCCTCTGGAGGGTCTGAAGACCCAGGCTGAGTCTCTGCCTCTGGCACCACATCTTCTTCAGCCTCCTCGCTGTCCGATGCGAGCGCCGGCTGCACAGGCTGCTGGCGCGACCCCACACCAGCCTCCTCATCGTCAGGATCAGCCACGATCCGCACAGGCCACTGGCGGGCCATAACACATATTCAGACGGTTCTGACTGGTTCTGGAGAACCAGTAGGGGAAATTTTGAGAACCGGCAAATACCACCTCTGGCTGGCCCTGCCCCTGATCTATTCGCTGCCTCCTGAGTCCCAGCGGATCGAGTCTTAGCTGATCAGCTGAGTCTTCTTTTGTTGTCCTGCCCAGGAGAACGGAGCTGGAAAGCAGATTAGTGGGGTGGGGAGGGAATGGAGATTTTACAGTATCCTTCCCCTGCCATGCCCACAAAGTCACGCCCACAGAACCGGTAGTAAAAAAAATTGAATCCCACCACTGCATCTAGTCCAACCCCGCACCTAAGCCGGAGACCCTACACCTGTTCTGACAGAGGACAGTCCAATCTCTTCTTGAAAGCCTCCAGTGATGAAACTTCCACAACCTCTGAAGGCATCTTCTGTTCCATGGGTTGATTGTTCTCACTGTCAGAAAATTTCTCCTTATTTCCAGGTTGAATCTCTCCTTGATCAGTTTCCATCCATTATTCCTTGTCTGGCCTTCAGGTGCTTTGGAAAATAGCTTGACCCCCTTCCTCCTCTCTGTGGCAGCCCCTCAAATATTGGAAGATGCTCTCCTGTCTCCCCTGGTCCTTCTCTTCACTAGACTAGCCATGCCCAGTTCCTGCAACCCTTCATCATATGTTTTAGCCTCCAGTGAAGAAGTACCCCTTGCAATCTTCTCCCCGACCCTCACCCTACGAGATTCAAAATTCAAAGAAAGTTCTGGAGAGGGTCCATGCAGACAATTCCCACATCTTTTATCGTGCCCTCTTCTCAGGGGCAACGTCTGAACGAGACATGCCCTCTTCGAAACAAAACTCTGATTATCTCCCTCAAAGGATCAGGGATCATCGACAAAGCCAGCAAAGTGAAGGATAAAAAAGAGAGAGAGAGAGAGAGAAAAGGAGAGAGAGAGAGAAAAAAAAACTCATGGTTTTGAAACCTGGACAGTACCAAGAGCCTGTTTCCATAGCAACCTTTTTATACGTACAGTAGCTGGAACTCAAAACTCTGTTTTAATCAACGGCAACATTTCCCATTGAAACCTTCCCGGGGTCTTGTGCTCTCTTCCACAGATCAACACCCTGACAGCCAGATCAGAGACAGGTACCATGGAGCTCAGGATGGGGTTTTTTTTCTTCTTTTAATGCCATTTTTTTTCCCCCTTCCTTTCTTTCGTAAGGTCTCCGAAATGACAGCGGGTGAACCTCCAACGAGCTGATTAGGGGGTTCTTCACCAAACAGGGGCCCCGTAATGATCCGAAAAGGGTGTTATCCTCCTTACGCTACAAACACCATCCTAACTAAGCTGCTAACAAGCTCCTTGGGTTGCAAAATCGATGAGTAAGAACCAGGATGGATAAAAATCGATTATTTTTTTTAAAAAATCAAAAAAATCAGATTTATTTAAATTGGATTTTTTTTTATTTTTATCGAATTTATTATAATAAAAAACTTTTGGGATAAAAATCTATCATAAGACAGTTTTCTATTTAAAATACATAAATAGTTTAGCTTATTCAGCATGAAATGGAGCTTAGTGATGTAGCAGGAGGCTGTATATTCTGCAACACTGGGACTATCGGTGAGTCCACAGCGGGTCGAAGGAGTAGCAGAGATGACCATTGCTCTTTAACAATTATGATTTAAATCGAGTTGGTTTAAATCAAGCCTTTTTACTAGTGATTTAAATCATGATTTAAATTGTGATTTAAATCAACTCGATTTAAATCAAATCCACCCTGGTAAGAACAGCTGGTGGAAGGAGCTAAGGCTCGAATTTTGGTTTCTCGTGGTGGGCAGCCAGTTCTGTTGGCTCACGAGGAGGAGATGGAGATGTTCAACCATGGGGATAAGGAGACCGATGGTCCCTAATGCAAAAATATCAAGAATGACAGAATCGGAAGGGACCTTGGAGGTCTTCTAGTCCAGCCCCCTGCTCAGGCAGAAAAACCTATACCCATGATGGCGAACCTATGACACGCGTGCCAAAAGTGGCACGCAGAGCCATCTCTCCGGGCACGCCAGCCGTCACCCATTGCTCTTCTGGGTTGTGCACATGTGCACCGGCCCGTTGGTCTTTGCATGCGCGAGAAGAGCCGGAAATCAGAAGAGCAGCTTCCTGGTGCATATACGCACACCGGGAAACTGAGCTTCCGGTTTCCGGCACATGTATGCATGCCAGCCAGCTGGTCTATGTGTGTGCATGCGCACCAGAAACCAGATGACCAGGTGACTGGCGCACATGCACACGTCAGAAACCGGAAGCTCAGCGCGTGCCGGGAAACTGCTTTTCACGCGCACGCACGTACACTCTCGTTTTGGCACTTGGTGCCGAAAAGGATCGCCAAAACTGCCCTATACCATTTCAGACAAATGGTTGTCCAATCTCTTCTTGAAAACTTCCAGTGTTGGAGAATTCACAACTTCTGGTGGCAAGTTGTTCCACTGATTAATTGTTCTCACTGTCAGGAAATTCCTCCTTAGTTCTAGGTTGCTTCTCTCCTTGATGAGTTTCCACCCGTTGCTTCTTGTCCTACCCTCAGGTGCTTTGGAGAATAGCTTGACTCCCTCTTCTTTGGGGCAGCCCCTCAAATATTAGAAGACTGCTATCACGTTCCCCCTAGTCAGGGGTGGGTTCTAAATTTTTTTACTACCGGTTCTGTGGGCATGGCTTATTTTGTGGGCGTGGTTTGTTGGTCATGTGACAATTCTTTAGGATTTAGCAGAGGTACTGGTCTACCAGGCTTTTAACTGCTTGCAGAGCTGTACCGGTCTACCCATTTGTTCTTAGAGCGTCCCGGTCTACCCATTTGTTTTGGGAGGCACCGGTCTACCACCACACTGCCTTTTAACACTGATCAGCTGTAGGGCGGCCCTTTGAAGCCCCGCGGCAAGAGTTTAAACAGTTTTTTTCCTCATAGCCCATCAGCTGGGACTCGGGAGGCAGCAATAGATTGGGGGCTGGGCCAAATAAAAGGTAAGAATAACGCAGGGGGGGCGGTGGGGCCCAGCTCCCGAACAAAGAGAACCGGTTCAGTGATGTCATATCGTCACCGCTACCAGATCAGCCGAACCGGGCCGAACCGGGAGGAACCCACCAATGCCCCTAGTCCTTCTTTTCATTAATCTAGACCTACCCAGTTTCTGCAATGGTTCTTCACATGTTCAAGAGCTCTCAACAGGTTGCATGAACAGAATTAACAGAACCGCTTGGAATATTGCACCCGGTTTTAGTTGTTAAGTGAGTTGTGCCCAATTTTATAACTGCTTTTGTCACCGTTAAGTGAATCACTGCGCCGTTAAATGGATCATGCAGTCCTTAAGCAAATCCGGCTTCCCCGATTCATTTTGCTTGTCGGAAGCCGGTTTAGCAGGTTGCAAATGGGGATCATGTGACCCCAGGACACACTACATGCCGGATGCCAAGTGTCCAAATTCTGATTATGTGACCGTGTTGTTGTTACAACAGTCATAAGAGTGAGGCCCTGTCATAAGTCACTTTTTTCAGTGTCATCATAACTTCAAACAGTCCCCAAATGAATGGTTGCAAGGAAAGAATTATCTGTACCAGAGGTCTTCAAACTTGGCAGCTTTAAGACTTGTGGACTTCAACTCCCAGAATTCTCCAGCCAGCTATGCTATGCTATGCTATGCTGGCTGGAGAATTCTGGGAGTTGAAGTCCACAAGTCTTAAAGCTGCCAAGTTTGAAGACTTCTGATCTATATCAATGAAGACCAGTTTTTCGATATCCACCTAATAAATTTGCAGCCATGGATTAATGTGAGCCTCGCCGATGGAAAAAGCTTATTATTATTATTATTATTATTTTAACCAGAGGTAAAGTCTGTAAGCTCCCTTAAATTTCAGCCTTCACATCTGACAGACGGATTAGCCGAACGAGCCATTTAAATTGGATGTTTCTAAATGCTAAAAATTACATGCCGGTCACACTGTTTTTTGGCCTTTATCATTAAATTCAGCTGACGGTGTTCATTTGGTAGAGATTATCTCGCGGATACAAGGAGAAAGCACTGTAGGATTATTGACTGGGCTTTCTCTTCAATTACATAAATGGAAACCCAGCCCGTGACGGTTTTGGCCTTTTAGTGAACAGTTGAAAATGAACTGGATTGTTGGCAAAAAAAAAATAATAACTACCGTAGGATAAAAGTCTTCAAGCCAACTTATTCAATTTGCAGTCGCAACTGAGCCTGTCTTGCTAAGCAAGACGGTTCTTAAGCGAGTTTTGCCCCATTTTATGACCTTCTTTAACAGTAACAGAGTTCGAAGGGACCTTGGAGGTCATCTAGTCCAACCCCCTGCTCACACAGGAGGCCTGTACTAGGGATTCGAACTGCCGACCTTCCGACCTTTCTGATCGACAAGCTCAGCGTCTTAGCCACTGCCACAGTTGTTAAGCGAACCATTGCAGTTGTTAAGTTAGTCACACGGTTGTTGAGTGAATCTGGCTTCCCCATTGACTTGGCTTATCAGAAGTTCGCAAAAGAGGGATTGTGTGACCAGGGGACACTGCGACCGTCATAAATACGAGCCAATCACTGAGCATCTGAATTTTGATTGCCTGACCATGGGGATCTTTGCCTGACAAGGGTATTTCAGTGTGAAAAACAATCCCAAGTGACTTTTTTTCAGTGCTGCTGTAACTTCAAATGGTCACTAAATGAACTGTTGTAAATCGAGGACAACCTGCATTGTAGTAAAAACAGAATTCCCTTTCGGGGGTGGGGGATAAACAGCTTTGGGGAAATTGCAATGCAGTTGAGCGCAGCTTTCGTCCAGGGGTGTCTTCATTTCCGATGGGCTGTCAAGGAGATCCAGGAAAATAACATTATGACAGAAAACCACTGACTCTAAATTATCAAGGAAAACTCTACCTCTTCCTGCAAGCTGAACCATGCAGCCTTCCCCCTCGCACTCCTGTCCCTGAACTAACCAGCTTGCAACTCCCTAAAAGGCTCTGACAGGTAATTTATACCCCAAGAGAAAGAATAGTAATTTCCGTGTCCAAAAGGAAGACATCCAACCGATCTGAAAACACTTACACCTGCAAAACAGGAGTTTAATATGATAACAATTCTAAGAGACCAGCGTAAGTAATTTTCTTCCTAATACCTGGTTTTTTTTCCCCTCTTCACCATCAGCTGCCGGCAAAGGTTTACTTCACTTCCGCTTTGTTTTTCGGTTGTTTTAAAGGAGGACAATAAAATACGAAGGCAGGTAGTCCTCGACTTAAGACTGAAATGCAGCCCCAAATTTCCGTTGCTAAGCGAGACAGGGGTTAAATGAGCTTTGCCGCCTTTTGCCACCTTCCTTGCCATAATCGTTAAGTGAATTCATGCAGTTGTTAAGTTGATACCCTGTTTTCCCGAAAATAAGACTCAACTGGAAAATAAGCCCTAGCATGATTTTTCAGGATGCTCGTAATATAAGCCCCCAAATAAGCCCCAGTTAAGATTGTCAACCAGATGGGTGCATTTAGTACCATATTTCCCCCAAAATAAGACCCAACCGGAAAACAAATCCTAGCATGATTTTTCAGGATGCTCGTAATATAAACGCTACCCCAGAATAAGCCCCAGTTAAGATTGTCAGCCAGATGGGTGCATTTAGTACCGTATTTTCCCCAAAATAAGACTCAACCGGAAAATAAGCCCTAGCATGATTTTTCAGGATGCTCGTAATATAAGCCTTACCCTCAAAATAAGTCCCAGTTAAGATTGTCAGCCAGATGGGTGCATTTAGTACCGTATTTTCCCCAAAATAAGACCTAACCAGAAAATAAGCCCTAGCATGATTTTTCAGGATGCTCGTAATATAAATGCTACTCCCAGAATAAGCCCCAGTTAAGATTGTCAGCCAGATGGGTGCATTTAGTAAATAAGCCCTAATGCGTCTTTTGGAGCAAAAATTAATATAAGACCAGGTCTTATTTTCGGGGAAACACCGGATAATATACTTGTGAAGTAAATCTAGCTTCCCCATTGATGCTGGTTGTCGGAAGGTCGCAAAAGGGAATCACGAGACTCCCGGCCCATTGCAACCTTCATAAATATGAATCCTTTGTCAAGCATCGGAATTTGGATCAGTAACCATTTGGAAGCTACAATGGTTGTAAGTGCGAAAAACGGCCGTAAGTCACTTTTTTCAGTGCTGCTGTAACTTCGAACGGTCGCTAAACAAATGGTTCTTAAATCGAGGACTGCCTGTAAAAAAAATTAGATGACTCAAGAGAAGAGAGCAAAGATCTCGCCCCGGAAAAAAATTATCGTGACTTGCACAAAAGCTACTAGCCTACCCTACTTCGTGTCCCTTAGTTTCTTGGATATTATGAATGTTCAGCTGCGGGTTGGTGGAAATAAAATAATTAATTTATCTCTGGATAAATAATGTAACCGTTGCAAGTCAGCTTGGCCACGAGAGATGAATGCAAGCAAAAGTCAGGAAGTTAAAGGTTGGGAGTATTTTTTGATGAAGTCCATTGTCTTATCATCAATGTCTCAGTGTCCGGTTTTTCTCTGATGGGGGGAGCTAATTTACGGAAGGTCGAGGAAATATTTAACAAGGTTTTCAACGGAACAATGTGGAACAATTAGATTTTGTGATCTGCCTTAAAGCCTACCCACTTTTTAGAAATCAAGGTCAATGCCACCCCGTCTTCTGGTCTCGTTCCGGACCTCACCCATCACCCGATGGAAAGAGAGATTCAAAATAAATAGCAAAGGGGAATTGATTTAGTGCGTGACCTGTAATATTTTCCTGGTCCCACTATTTCCCTTCAAATCAGCACAAAGACGAAATAAGGGAACGATAGGAAGAATGAATGCCTCCTGCCATGGTGAAGGGTGAGACCCAAAATGTAATAAAAATTCAATTAGCAGTTCATGTTTGTCACGGCTGACGTATTGCGGAAGATCGTTGCGGTACAAAGCTCTCAAGGTAATACGTAACGCAGGGGTGAAATGTAAAATTTATTACTACCAGTTCTGTGGGCGTGGCTTGGTGGGGGGGGGTAATGTGACTGGGTGGGCGTGGCCAACTTTTTTTTTTTTTTTAACTTTTCAAAGGATTTTTTTCCTAATGCTTTGAAAAGCCTCTGCCGATCAGGCAACTCAGCTGGGATCGTCAGAGGCTTTTCAAAGCATTTTTTCTACAATCTCTTTGGCCAAGAGGTTGCAGAAAAAAATGCTTTGAAAAGCCTCTGACGATCCCAGCTGAGCCGCGCAATCATCAGAGGCTTTTTTTTTTTTTACTTTTAAAAGCATTTTTTCATCGGAAGAGGTTGTAGAAAAAATGCTTTTAAAAGTAAAAAAAAAAGCCTCTGATGATCGTGCGGCTCAGCTGGGCATGGGGAGTGCGCAGGAATTTTTGCTAGCGGTTCTCCGAACCACCCACCGCCATCGCTACCGGATCAGGCGATCCGGTCCGAACCGGGAGCATTTCATCCCTGACATAACGATAGACCATGGCTTAAAACAGCAATTCAAGGAGGAAGAAGAAGTTGCAATGCACCCCTGAAAATTATCTAAAGCTGGGGTGTACAACCTTGGTAACTTTAAGAGTTGTGGACTTCAACTCCCAGAATTCCCCAGGTTGGTATGGGTATGGTATGGGTTCTCCTGCTTAAGCAGGGGGCTGGACTAGAAGACCTCCAAAGTCCCTTGCAGCTCATTCATTCTATTTCTACTCTAAGTACAGGAATCTGGTTACCTCAATGACGTTGTGGTCACAAAAGTGGATCACATGAGCCCCCCAGGGACACTGAAACCGTCATAACTATGAATCAGTTGGCAAGCGTCTGAATTTTGATCCCGAGAGCAAGGGCAGACTGCAACGGTTGTAAGGAGCCTGAGTGGCGTAGGAGGCTAATGCCTCCGACTAAGGCAGCATTTAACATCCAGCTGCCTGCAATTACTGCGAGTTCAATTCTCACCAGGCTCAAGGTCGACTCAGCCTTCCATCCTTTCTAAGGTGGGTAAAATGAGGACCCGGTTTGTGGGGGCAATAAGCTGACTTTGTATAAAATATACAAAAGTATGAAGGCTATTGCTTAACGCATTGTAAGCCGCCCTGAGTCTCCAGAGAAGGGCGGCATATAAAAATAAATAAAAATAAATAAAATAAAATAATAAAATAAAGTGTGAAAAACAGTCATTTCAGTGCCGCTGTAACCTCGAAGGGTCCTTAAAGGAACTGTTGTAAATCAAGGACTATCTGTAAACCGAACTGGAAAATGAGTAAAATTGGTCCTTCGAAACAAATGGAGGATTTGAAATAGAATAGAATAGAATAGAATAGAATAGAATAGAATAGAATAGAATAGAATAGAATAGAATAGAATAGAATAGAATAGAATAGAATAGAATAGAATATGGGGTGGGGTGGGATGGGATGGGATGGGGTAGAGTAGAGAAGAGTAGAGTAGAATAAGGAATAGACTAGACTAGACTAGACTAGAATAACAGAGTTGGAAGGGACCTTGAAGGTCTTCTAGTCCAACCCCGTGCTCAAGAGGAGACCTTATCCCATTCCGGATAATTTCTTCTCAATTTTAATCACGTGACCATGGGGGAATGCTGCAACGCTCATAAGTGTGAATAATGGCCATAAGTCACTTTTTTCAGTGCCCTTGTAACTTTAAAAGGTCACTAAACGAATGGTTGTAAGTCAAGGACTACCTATAGATGCCTCAGAATTTCTCCTCAGCTAAATTAACCTCCAGGGTTAGAGCTGTGAGCTCCGTTGTCGTCCCTTCGTACCTAAACGCAAAGCAGAAGGAATTTTCCAATAGTCAATGATTTCAATCAAATCTGTGAACGGGTAGAAAATATTCTTAACGCAATTGTTCTTTGGTATCTTCACGCCATTGGCAGAGTTCCCTGCCTTCTCTTTTGACAATTCACATTTATGAATTGTAGAACAAATAGTTTCCGACTTGTAAAAACACTCCGAGAAAAGAAAAAGAAAAACCAGTGTATTGTACAATGCTTTTTTTAAAAAAAACTAAGATTCTTTATTATTATTATTGTTTTTTTTTTAAATTTCTGGGCTTTGAACAGGGATGAACAGCTCTTAAAGGCTTCAGACAAAACACAACATTCAAGTAATTCTCACTAGATTTGTAAGAACGTATTTTGTCCTTGATGCTAAGAGATGCAAATGAATGGAGGGAGTTGAAAATAGGGGAGTGGCAGATGTCATTCTATTCTATTCTATTCTATTCCTTATTCTATTCCTTTTTCTATTCCTTATTCTACTCTACTCTACTCTACTCTACTCTACCCCATCCTACCCCACCTCACCCCATATTCTATTCTATTCTATTCTATTCTATTCTATTCTATTCTATTCTATTCTATTCTATTCTACTCTACTCTACTCTACTCTACTCTTCTCTACTCTACTCTACTCTACTCTATTTTATTCCTCATTCTACTCTACTTTACGCTGCTTTATTTTCTATTCTATTCTATTCTATTCTATTCTATTCTATTCTATTCCTTATTCTACTCTATTTTACACTACTTTATTTTCTATTCTATTCTATTCCTTATTCTATTCCTTTTTCTATTCCTTATTCTACTCTACTCTACTCTACTCTACTCTACTCTACTCTACTCTACTCTACTCTACTCTACTCTACTCTACCCCATCCTACCCCACCTCACCCCATATTCTATTCTATTCTATTCTATTCTATTCTATTCTATTCTATTCTATTCTATTCTATTCTATTCTATGTTCTACAGATAGTCCTCGACTTACAACAGTGTTCTGTCCCCGTCTCACACACGCACACAAACAGTCAGCCAGGAGTTAATAAAACCAGCAGTCAAGAATTCCTTTGAGATACAGAATTGGCAGCAATCCAGTAGCTGCCTGCCAAAGACTTTACTCACAAAAGGACCAAAATCATTCCACAAAGCCAAAGAATTGTCAAGTCCAGTCCATAATAAATCCAAGGAGGGCATATAACGAAGTTCCAGAAACGCAGTATGACTCGCTAGCTTTTCATTTTTGTCCGTCACAAGGCCTGAATGGCCACCACACCCCTTTTATCCCCTGTTGGTTGTGGTCCAGTGACTCAGCTTAATCTCTGGCACGCCTCTTTCTCTGCTGCGCGCGCTTATCTTTCCGACGCTGTCGGGGATCCAGCCAAGACTCATCTCCGTCGCTGTCTAACTGCAGCTGCTTGGAAGTGCCTGGCTTCTGGCCTATCTCTTGGCCTTCAGAAGACACCTGAGGCATTGCCAGAGAGGAGGGTCCTGGAGAGGGAGGCCTTGCCAACTCCTCTCCTTCACTTTCGAAGTCTTCTCCCTCTGATAAGATGGGCTCGGGGGTCGGAGTCACAACAAACAGTTCATTTAGTGACCATTCAAAGTTACCCAAAAAAAAGTGACTTATGACTGTTTTTCACACTTACGACCATTGCAGCATCCCCATGGTGACATGATCAAAATTCAGATGCTTGGCCACTGACTCATATTTATGACAGTCTTGTCCCGGGGGGGTCACGTGATCCCCTTTTGCGACCTTCTGACAAGCAAAGTCCATGGGGAAGCCGGATTCACTTAACCAATTAGTGTGACTCATTTAACAATGGCAGTGATTCGCTTAACCACGCAGGCAAGAAAGATCGGAAAACGGGGCCAAACTCACTTAGCAAGGGTTTCACTCAGCCAACCTAAATTTCGGGCTCCATTGCGGTCGTACGTCGAGGACTACGCTGTGGTAGATCATGCTTGCTGAAGTCTCCAAAGCCAGAGAAAGATTTGAAATTTCTAGAAAACAGCAGCTTCGCAAAAAAGCTGCTTCCTACACAAAGTTAGAAATACGGTTAATTAAATCAATTCCTGTTACTGAGAAGGATAAACAAAGCTTCCATCACAGAAGTTTCCATCTGGAAGAAAAGGAAAGACGCTGCTTCCCCCACCCACCCCAAATTTCTTTCATTACCCAATTTCTCTGCAATTATTTCCTGTTTCCGAGCCAACTTTTACGTTTCCTGGAAGAATCTCACTGCTGGGTAAAAAGGAAAGCCATCTTCTTCGCTTCTTTAGACAGTAGTGGCCCAAATTGTGGAAACCTTTTGGGAAAAGGTTTTGGGTTTTTTTTTTGAGGTTGAATTTAACAGTAACAGAGTTGGAAGGGACCTTGGAGGTCATCTAGTCCAACCCCCTGCTCACGCAGGAGACCTGTACTAGGGATTCGAACCGCTGAACTGCCGAACTTTCTGATCGACAAGCTCAGTGTTTTAGCCAGTTTTTTTTTTTTTTGGAGTTTCAAGATAATCCTAATCCACTGCTGGAACGACCTGGGAATTGCCCAGACCTTCACCCAATGGAAAATCTATGGAGCCGACTAAAGAAACTTGGTTAGTCAGAAGCGACCCAGCAATAAAACCCAGTTAATAGAAGCCATCATTCAATCTTGGTTTCACATTAGAACAGCTGCAGAACTAAAAGACTTGGTTCACTCCATGGGAAGACGTTGTAAGGCCCTAATTCATGCTAAAGGTTACCCAACTAAGTATTAACTGACAGGGTGATCATTTTTGTAGATCTCGTTTTTTTCTACATGTTTCCCTTTTCTTCTTTATACTGTCACTGCTATTCTAACAGCAAATCCTTCATAAAAGTTATTGCACTGCATTCTTGATCAAATTATCTTTCCGTTGATATATTATTTTATGGTACTACTCCAAAAGAAAGTGGTGTTATTAGCTAGTTTTAGAAAATACACTTTTCCCCAAAAGGTTTCCACAATTTTGGCCACTCCCCGATGACAATGGGTATCACTGTTACATGTTTCATCCATAGCCGTGTAGTTTCGATGGCCAGGTTGTGATATTTCATGATTTTTTCCCGTTCTTCTTCTTCGACTCTGACTTACTATTATTATTAATTTTATTTTATTATTATTATTAATTTTATCCAGTGGTGGAATTCAAGTAATTTAACAACCGGTTCTCTGCCCTAATGATTTCTTCCAATAACCAATTTGCCAAACTGTTCAGAAAATTAACAACCGGTTCTCCAGAAGTGGTGCGAACTGGCTGGATCCCACCACTGATTTTATCTTATCTTATCTTATTTTATTTTATTTTATTGGAAGGGGTTATTATCCGAGTCCAATTTTGAGCAGAGGCCAAAGAACTATTATTTATTTAGTTCTTACTATGATCTGTAAGCTCCCTGCTTGGATAGCTCTAGGCAGTTTATAACAAATCCATTAAAAAGAACCATAACATCTATAAATATTAAAACCCTTAAAGTTTTTTTGTTTTTTTTAAATCTGCTGCTTTCATAAAATTCGCAGCTAAACAGGAAGAGGAAGGAGCCAGGGTTGTTTTTTTTTTCTTTTTTTGAAGGTTAAAGAGATGGAGATTAATTTGACCTCAGCGGGTCAAGCAAGCTTCTGCCACTGAAAATGACATAGAGAATAGAATAGAATAACAGAGTTGGAAGGGATCTTGGAGGTCTTCTAGTCCAACCCTCTGCTTAGGCAGGAAACCCTACACCACTTCAGGCAAATGGTTATCCAACATCTTGTTTAAAACTT
>NC_142069.1:4187320-4254820 GCF_059756535.1 Pantherophis guttatus | reverse complement strand
GTACCAAGAATAAACAAAGTCCGGCAAAGGTTGGCAACCAGCCCAGAAAACAAGATACGATAAGACACTCACTCTCCAAAATGCTCTGTAATAATTACACGTTGTTTCCAGCAAGAAATTACTAACTGCGTGCAACTTAAATAGGCTAAGGGAGTGGCCAATTATCCTCAAACCTTACTCTCGAGGAGACCTCCTCCTCCTGAGTAGCCACTCCTGCCTTTTGGCAGCCCTTCGTGCTCGTGCATTGAGGAGAGGCTCCTCCACTTCGCTCTCTCCACTGGAAGGAGCCTCTGGAGGTCCTGAAGGCCCAGGCTGAGTCTCTGCCTCTGGCACCACATCCTCTTCCGCCTCCTCGCTGTCCGACGCGAGCGCCGGCTGTGTAGGCTGCTGACGCGACCCCACACCAGCCTCCTCGTCGTCGGGATCAGCCACGATTTACGCAGGCTGCTGGCGGGCCACAACAGGGGATCACATGACCCCCCGGAACACTGCAACTGTCATAAATATGAGTCAGTTGCCAAGCATCTGAATTTTGATCACGTCGTAAGTCCCTTTTTTCAGCGCTGTTGTAACTTCAGTCCCTAAATGAACGGTTGTAAGTCGAGGACTACCTGTATAACAAATCCAGAACACATGATTTGAGCATGAAATTGGCTATCGGCATCGAGACCAAACTCAGAAGCAATTTCACACAGAGCTTGGTTCCTCTTCATTTCCACCCCCTCCCTCCTGTTTTTCAGGAACCTAGTTGTTAGCATTGAATAGCTCTGGAATTCTTGCTGGAGTCATCAAATCTTTTCATTGTTGTTCTCATGAGTCAGAAATTTTGAATGACAGCTGCAAATCATCCTGTGATGTACTTTCTGCCTACCTCTTATATAAAGGGCAACTTTCTCAAAAATAAGAATAATAATAATTTTTTTAAAAAATGCTTTAAAAGCATGAAAGGAACAGGAGAAGAAAAAAAAATATCCTTCTCAAAGTCAATGGATTCGCAGTCCCTAGGTATGGTTAGGAGCAGAGATGGGATTCAGCCGGTTCGGACAAGTTTCGGGCGAACTGAATGCTAATTTTACATCTGCTTCGCAGAACCGGTAGTTGCAAGGATTGGCTGGCCCACCCACCCCACACCGTCCCTCCCAGGAGTCTCTACGCGACCCATTTTCAATGCTAGGTAAGTGCAGGGCCCGTGCAAAGGCTCTGAGAGGGCGTAAAACGGGCCTCCTGGAAGATCCTGAAGTCTGGAAACAGGCATATTTCCAGCCTCCAGAGGGCCTCCGGAGCCAGGGGAGGTGTTTTTTGCCCTCCCGAAGGCTCGAGGAAAGCTTCCAGAGCCTGGGGAGGGCAAAAACAGGCCTCCCGGAAGTTCCAGAAATCCATAAACGCCCCACCCTCCACCCTGCCGTGGTGCAGGAGGCCGAGTAGGCCATGCCTAATATGGCCACGCCCACCCAGCAACCAGGCAGAGAACCGGTCGTTAAAATTCTTGAATCCCGCCCCTGGTTAGGAGGTTGCATACTTTTCGAGCCTGCCTTATCTACATTTCTTGTTGGGGATCTATACTCAACCAGAGTCCTAGAACAAACCCAGCATCTGAGATGTATTTTTGGTGTAGATCAGGGGTGGGTTCTAAATTTTTTTTACTACTGGTTCTGTGGGCGTGGCTTATTTTGTGGGTGTGGCTTGGAGGTCATGTGACTAGGTGGGCATGGCTAGCTGGTCAGAGTCATTTCTGGGAGGTCCTCGCACTTATGACCAGTCCTCGCACCCATTTGTGGAAAATCCACTTTGGGTTACAGTTAGCCCTCCATGAATTCACAGAGCAAGACGGACATCGCCATTGGATTCGGAACCCCGGGGTATGGTTAAGAGGGTGCATACTTTTCTACCCTGCCTTATCTATGTTTTCTAACAAAATATATGGGAAAAATCCCATTCGCGGAAAATCCACTTGACAGTCACTTGTCTGAAATGGTGTAGGACAGTGTTCGCGAATCTTCTCGGCACCAAGTGCTGAAACGGGGGCGCGTGCCAGAAAACGGAAGAGTAGCCACCTGGTACGCATGCGTGCGCTGGGAAGATAATTGTGAAGTTTCCGAAAGATGCCCTAATTAATTCATGAGCCATGAGCCAAACTTCAAAAGAAATACAGTCATTTATTAGGAGCACCATTCCGGCAATACTGGGATGCAGTTAGGACTGATCCTACGTAGATTTACGTTCCTCCATGACCCTGTTTCTCCCCTCCTCTCTGGCCATGTCATAAATCACATTCTCCAATTAACCACTTTGGCTGGCTGTGAAACCTAACACCCTCCTTCTGATTGCGGTCAGGAAGAATGTATGGAATGCACTTCAGTTAGGGAAATCAATCAGCTCTATCAGTTCTCCCTCCCTCCTGCTCATGGCAACTTGAAAGCTTTGCAAGTTGACATTAATCTTCCGGTTTCTGGGGCATGCATGTGCATCGGCCACCTGGTCTTCGGGTTTCCGGCACTCCCATGCGCATGAAGACCAGCTGACTGGCGCACCAGAACCTGGAAGAGTAACTGGCGATGATTCATTTGCCCGGAGAGATGGCTCTGTGTGCCACTTCTGGCACACGTGCTATAGATTCACCATCACAGGTGTGGGATCTCCAGTTTAAGCAGGGGGCTGATCTAGAAGACCTCCAAGGTCCCTTCCAGCTCTATTCGGATTCTCTATTCGGATTCGGATTCTGACTAGTTGGGAGTCGGATTGCCATGACTCGGTCACCTTCCCGCTTTGCTCATTACACTAAGCCTTCCTACTCACAGCATTTGGCTTTCTAGATTGGGAGCTGTTGCAAGCTGCTGAACAGATGGGGGAAAAGTGAAATGAAAGTCTCCCTCGTAGCCATTCAGGGAAGAGACTCCAAGAATCTGAGAACTGGATGGGACTCTTGAGATCATCCAGTCTACCTCCTGCTCAAAAGCTTCTCTGACCTCTACAACCTTTGCTTGAATGTTTTTGTGTTCGGGTATCTGATGAGGGCTAACATATCCCTTGAACATGTTCCTTCAGGGCTAAACACGCCCAGCACCTTAATTCTCTCTTTTTTAAAAAAATATCTTTATTAAATATTTACAGTAAAATTGACACATAATAATGATTGGAAAACAATATAAGAAATGAAATGTAAGGACACATAAACACAAGACTAAAACGAAACAACAAACATGACTAACTGAGAGTTAAACTCACTCTCCAATTAATATTAACTAATATCATCCTAACCAAACATTTCAATACAATCAAGTTCTTTTAATTATCTACAAAACAATTGGCCTGTTTTTTTCAGGATTATAAAGAATTATATAGCCTATTAAGTATCTATTTAATCTAATAAAACGATCTTATCACCCTGGGTTTAAGCTTTTTTTAAGCCAGACTGTTAGGTTCAGCTTGTAGCTTACTCCTAACTTGTTGGTCAGGCAATATATCTGTTTCTTTAAGAAACAACTGAGCCACGTAATCAGGGTTTGCTGAACCCTGTAATTAGGCTACAGTGCATACATAAGCAGCGCAGAGAAGCGTTCTTTGTTCCTGATTGTTCCTGTTGCTTCCTGCGTCTTTCTGCTGATTGGTGTTAGACTGGATTGTTATATGGTACTGTATACCGAGAGTTACTAAAGTCTGTTTGCTTTGGTAAGGGAAGATACTTACTGGACTGATATTACTGTTTATGACCTTGGACTGTTTTACCTACACCGAGACTGCTTATTATCTTGTATATAAAGTATTTTTCTCACACAAGCTGCACGTTTATCTCCTTCCCTGGGTGTTTCTGCTCTGCTCGTTGCACAAGCAACAAATACTTTTTACACACACCCTAACACAGACAAAGCATCTGTCCCAACTTTTATTATATATTGAGTCTTTCTTATCTTTTAATATATATGTTAACCTGTCCATCTCAGCACATCAAAGAATCTTATTTATTATCAGATGGTCAGGGGGCGTATCTGCATCTTTCCACAGTTGGGCAAATGCCATTCTTGCCGCTGTTGTGACATGGACAAATATGTACCAATCCTTGTTGTCAATGTGGTCCGGTCTTATTCTGAGTAAGTAGAGGTCTGGGTGAAGGGGAAAGCTCACACCTGTTATTCCCAGCAGCCACTGCTGTATTTTCCCCCAATAACGTCTAGTCGACGGACAAATCCACCACTGATGGAAGAAAGTACCCTTGGCCGACCCACATTTCCAACATCTATCAGAGGATCCTGGGAACATCTTCGCACCTTAATTCTCAATGTCATTCTCAGAGCCAATTTGGCCCAGTGGTTAAGGTGCTGGCTTAGACACCAGGAGATGGGGAGTTCTAGTTCCACCATAGGTGTGAAAGCCTGCTGGTTGACTTTGGGCCGATCACTCGGCAATGGTGAGTTCTAGTCCTACCTTAGCAATGAAAGCTGGCTGGGTGAAATTAGGCCAATCACCAGGAGATGGTGAGTTCTAGTCCTGCCCTTGGCATGAAAGCCGACTGGGTAACTTTAGGCCTTTCACTAGGAGATGGTGAGTTCTAGTCCTGTCTTTGGCATAACAGCCAACTTTAAGCCTTTCACTAGGAGACAGTGAGTTCTAGCTCTGTCTTTGGCATGACAGCCGACTGGATGACTTTGAGCCAATCACCAGGAGACGGTGAGTTCTAGTCCTGCCCTTGGCATGAAAACCAACTGGGTGACTTTAGGCCTTTCACTAGGAGATGGTGAGTTCTAGTCCTGCCTTTGGCATGACAGCCAACTTTGAGCCAATCACTAGGATATGGTGAAATGACTAAGTGGAAACAAAACAGACAAAAAGATTTTAAAAAAAAAAATCAGAGAAGTCAATCAGGACGTGACATAAAAACCCAGCCAGCGATTAAAGAGGCAGATTGGCAGATATACAAGTCACTCATTTTGTTTGGGTTCAACATGGGAATTTCTTGGTTGGAAAATAATGCTATTGTTAATTGATTAATTGTTCGAAAGGGTTGGGGAATAAGATTCAGCTGGAATGTCTGGTTTGTGTAATTCTTATTCAAATTATTTCTTCTGTAATGTTCAGCTGAAAGGGCTGGAGCAGTTCCGATCCAGGATTTCTCCACCTCAGCAACGTTAAGATGGATGGACTTCAACTCCCAGAATTCTTCTGCCAGCATAATTTAAGATAGATAGACTTCAACTCCCAGAATTCCTCAGGCAACATGTTTTAAGATGAGTGGACTTCAACTCCCAGAAATCTTCTGCCAACTTGCTTTAAGATGAGTGGACTTCAGCTCCCAAAATTCCCCAGCCCACATGCTTTAAGACGAGTGGACTTCAACTCCCAGAATTCCCCAGCCCACATGCTTTAAGATGGGTGGACTTCAACTCCCAGAATTCCCCAGCCAATATGCTTTAAGATGAGTGGACTTCAACTCCCAGAAATCTTCTGCCAACTTGCTTTAAGACGAGTGGACTTCAACTCCCAGAATTCCCCAGCCCACATGCTTTAAGATGGGTGGACTTCAACTCCCAGAATTCCCCAGCCCACATGCTTTAAGATGAGTGGACTTCAGCTCCCAGAATTCCCCAGCCAATATGCTTTAAGATGGGTGGACTTCAACTCCCAGAATTCCCCAGCCCACATGCTTTAAGATGAGTGGACTTCAGCTCCCAGAATTCCCCAGCCCACATGCTTTAAGATGGGTGGACTTCAACTCCCAGAATTCCCCAGCCAATATGCTTTAAGATGGGTGGACTTCAACTCCCAGAATTCCCCAGCCCACATGCTTTAAGATGGGTGGACTTCAGCTCCCAGAATTCCCCAACCAGCATGCTTTAAGATGGGCGGACTTCAATTAATCCTTGAATCCTCGCCTTCTACAGGTAGTCCTTCACTTATGACCACAACTAAATTTCTGTTGCTAAACAAGACAATGGTTAAGTATATTTTGCTTCATTTTAGGACCTTTTTTGCCACAGTTCTTAAGCGAAACACATCCTGTTCTAAATAAACATAGTTGTAAAGGGAACCTGGCTTCCCCATTAACTCTGCTTGTCAAAGGAGATCATGTGACCTTGGGACTCTGCAACCGTCGTAAGTACATGCCAGTTGCCAAGCGTCTGAATTTTGATCACCTGACCGTGGGGAATGCTGCGACGGTCATAAGTATGAAAAACAGTCCTAAGTCACTTTTTTCAGTGCTGTTGTACCTTCGAATAAGTCACTAAATGAAGGATTGTAAGCAGGGTTGGGATTCAGCCGGTTCGGACCAGTTTGGACGAATCGGCTGCTAATTTTAATCTGTTTGCAAGGACCGGTTGGCCCCGCCCACCCCACCCTGCCCCTCTCAGGAGTCTCCACGCAGCCCGTTTTGAATGCCAGGTAAGTGCCGGGCCTGTGCGGAGGCTCTGGGAGGGAGAAAAACGGGCCTCCCGGAAGTTCCAGAAGTCTGGAAATTGGCCCATTTTTGGCTTCCGGAGGACCTCCGGAGCTCAGGGGAGGCCATTTTTGCCCTCTTGGAAGCTCGAGAAAAGCCTCCGGAGCCTGGGGAGGGTGAAAACGTCTCCACCACCACCGTGGTACAGGAGGCCGAGTAGGCCACGCCCCCATGGCCACGCCCACCCAGCAACCGGGCAGGGAACCCGTTGCTAAAATTTTTCAATCCCACCCCTGGTTGTAAGTGAAGAACTAGCTGAAACTACCTGAACTAACAAGGCCTTCCTGGAACCATCAGAGGAACGTAGCCCCCGTAGCCAACTTTCTGGCGTTCTCCTCACCCTGGGACCGTTCCCACGTGCCTTTTACCCCGATCAGCCACAACCAGGCTAGATTGGAATAAAGCTAATTTCAGTGACTTCCTAGGAGGGTGTGAACCCACCCCAATTGGGCTTCCTTGAAAATGCCCCGAATTCTTGTTTAATTGAGAACATATTTAAAGGAAAAGAGGAAGGAGGAGTGGGAGGGGAGCCTCCTGTACAACACCCCCCCCCTCTGCATCGTGAGAATCGTTGTCCTCTTGGCCTGCAGATGTTGCAGTTGGGAAGTTTTGCTGCCAACCGTCTCCCCTCCCCTCTGCCTCGCATCCCACCCAAGTCTGCTGCAATGCAGTCTCCGCACTTCTTGGCTCTGGAGCTCAGCACAACCTTAAGGGCCCATCAGGCAAAGGAGAGACAGAGAGGAAGGAGGGAAGAAATGGAAGGGAGGAAGGAGGGAGGGAGAAAGGAGGAAGGGGGAGGGAGGGAGGGAGGAAGGAGGGAGGGAGGGAAGAAATGAACAAGGGGAAGGGAGGGAGGGCGGAAGGAAGGAAGGAGAGAGGGATGGAAGAAATGAACAAGGGGAAGGGAGGAAGAAATGGAAGGAAGGAAGGAGGGAGGGCGAAAGGAGGAAGGGGGAGGGAGGGAGGAAGGAGGGAGGGATGGAAGAAATGAACAAGGGGAAGGGCAGAAGAAATGGAAGGAAGGAAGGAGGGAGGAGAAAGGAGGAAGGGGGAGGGAGGGAGGGAGGAAGGAAGGAGGGAGGGAGAGAAGAAATGTACAAGGGGAAGGGAGGAAGAAATGGAAGGAAGGAAGGAGGGAGGGAGAAAGGAGGAAGGGGGAGGGAGGGAGGAAGGAAGGAGGGAGGGAGGGAAGAAATGAACAAGAGGAAGGGAGGAAGAAATGGAAGGAAGGAAGGAGGGAGGGAGAAAGGAGGAAGGGGGAGGGAGGGAGGAAGGAGGGAGGGATGGAAGAAATGAACAAGGGGAAGGGAGGAAGAAATGGAAGGAAGGAAGGAGGGAGGGCGAAAGGAGGAAGGGGGAGGGAGGGAGGAAGGAGGGAGGGATGGAAGAAATGAACAAGGGGAAGGGCAGAAGAAATGGAAGGAAGGAAGGAGGGAGGAGAAAGGAGGAAGGGGGAGGGAGGGAGGGAGGAAGGAAGGAGGGAGGGAGAGAAGAAATGTACAAGGGGAAGGGAGGAAGAAATGGAAGGAAGGAAGGAGGGAGGGAGAAAGGAGGAAGGGGGAGGGAGGGAGGAAGGAAGGAGGGAGGGAGGGAAGAAATGAACAAGAGGAAGGGAGGAAGAAATGGAAGGAAGGAAGGAGGGAGGGAGAAAGGAGGAAGGGGGAGGGAGGGAGGAAGGAGGGAGGGATGGAAGAAATGAACAAGGGGAAGGGAGGAAGAAATGGAAGGAAGGAAGGAGGGAGGGAGAAAGGAGGAAGGGGGAGGGAGGGAGGAAGGAGGGAGGGATGGAAGAAATGAACAAGGGGAAGGGCAGAAGAAATGGAAGGAAGGAAGGAGGGAGGAGAAAGGAGGAAGGGGGAGGGAGGGAGGGAGGAAGGAAGGAGGGAGGGAGAGAAGAAATGTACAAGGGGAAGGGAGGAAGAAATGGAAGGAAGGAAGGAGGGAGGGAGAAAGGAGGAAGGGGGAGGGAGGGAGGAAGGAAGGAGGGAGGGAGGGAAGAAATGAACAAGAGGAAGGGAGGAAGAAATGGAAGGAAGGAAGGAGGGAGGGAGAAAGGAGGAAGGGGGAGGGAGGGAGGGAGTAAGGAGGAAGGGAGGGAGGGGGAGGGAGGAAGGAAGGAGGGAAGGAGGGAAGAAATGTACAAGGGGAAGGGAGGAAGAAATGGAAGGAAGGAAGGAGGGAGGGAGAAAGGAGGAAGGGGGAGGAAGGAAGGAGGGAGGGAGGGAAGAAATGAACAAGGGGAAGGAAGGGAGGGAGGGAGGAGGGAGAAAGGGAGGAGGGAGGGATGGAAGAAATGAACAAGGGGAAGGGAGGAAGAAATGGAAGGAAGGAAGGAAGGGGGAAGGGGGAGGGAGGGAGGAGGAAGGAGGAGAGAAAAAATGAATAAGGAGAAGGAAGGAAGGAAGGAAGGAAGGAAGGAAGGAAGGAAGGAAGGAAGGAAGGAAGGAAGGAAGGAAGGAAGGAAAAACTGAGAAATTTGTCAAGTGAGTTTTGCCTCATTTTACGCCATTTCTTGCCACATTTGTTAAGTGAATCCCTGCAGGTGTTAAATGAGTAACTCGCTTGTTAAGTGCATCTGGCTTCCCCAGTAACTTTGCTTGTCCAAAGGTCGCGTGACCCTGGGCCATTCCAACCGTCATAAAGGTGAACCAGTTGTCAACCATCGGTATGTAAATCACGTGAGCCCTGGGGACGCTGCAACGGTCATCAGTGTGAAAAACGGTCCAAGGTCCTTTTTTCCAGTGCCGTCGTAACTTTGAACCCTCACTTCGAACCGAGCCGTTGCAAGTCGAGGACTACCTGCCCGTAATACTTCTGGGGACTGTATAATTCCGATTTTTTTTCTCTCTCTCCTTTAAAAAATGCTTATTTCTTCTCCGGCATTTCATTTCCCCCTTTAGCGAAGTCGCAGGCGCTCCGGCTGAGACGATTCGAAGAAGTCAGACCAAAGGTGCTTCCATTATCGTTCGGCTGCAGCTTTTGTGTTTATCTCCCCGCGAAACGTTTCTGTTGTCTTTCTGCTCGGCTGCGGCAATTAATTCCTTCTGGAAAGAGCAGAAAATTAACGGAGTAACCGTAGCAAAAGCAGAAAACAGCGTGGCTGGGGGGGGGAAACGGGGGGAAGGAACGACGGAGAATGCCCTCCCGCTCACCTGTGTGTTCGGCGATACAGGCAGGAGTGGGCTTCAAAAACTTTAGCAAGGGCTTCTCTGCCCGGTTTCTGGTGGGCGTGGCCTAGTCGGCCTCCTGCACCGAGGCGGGGGAAAACATTTTTGCCCTCCCCGGGCTCTGGAGGCTTTTCTCGAGCCTCCGGGAGGGTGAAAACGGCCTCCCAAGATTCCAGAGCAGGGGTGGGTTCTAAATTTTTTTACTACCGGTTCTGTGGGCGTGGCTTATTTTGTGGGTGTGGCTTGGAGGTCATGTGGCTAGGTGGGCGTGGCTAGCTGGTCAGAGTCATTTCTGGAAGGTCCTCGCACTTACGACCAGTCCTCGCACTTACGACCCGACTCATTTGTTTGCTTTTAACACTGATCAGCTGTAGGGCGGCCCTTCAAAGCCCCTCAGCAAGAGTTTAAATGTTTTTTTTCCCTCTAGTTATCAGCTGGGACTCAGGAGGCAGCAATAGATTGGGGGTGGGACCAAATAAAAGGTAAGAATAACATGGGTGGGGGGGTGGGAGGGCAAGGGGGAGAACCGGTTCGGTGATGTCATATCGTCACCGCTACCGGCTCAGCCGAACCGGACCGAACCGGGAGGAACCCACCACTGTTCCAGAGGCCCTCTGAACGCCAGGAACAGGCCCGTTTCTGGCCTTCCAGAACTTCCAGTAGGCCCATTTTTCATCCTCCCCGAGGTTCCACGCACACCCTGCACTTACCTGCATCCAAAACGGACTGCGTGGCGACCCCTGGGAGGGGTGCGGTGGGGTGGGTGGGGCCAGCCAGAAGTGGGATTTGTGGCAGTGGTGGGTTGCCCCCGGTTCGCACTGGTTCTATAGAACCGGTAGTAAAACCAGCGGGAGGCCCCGCCCACTGACCGTGATGTTATGATTGCGAACCTGTAGTAAAGATAAGTAGAACCCACCCCTGATTTGGGGGTTCTCCGAAGTGCACAGAATCTTAGCTAGAGGTTCTCCCGAACCCCTACGAACCCCCAGTAGCCCAACCGTGGATACAGGTAGCCCTCGACATATTAGCATTCGCCTAGTGGCCATTCAAAGATACAACAGCCCTGAAAAAAAGTGACTTCGTCCTCGCACTTATGACCATCGCAGGTTTCCTGCAGACGTTTCACTGCCAAACTAGGTAACATCATCAGTACTAGATGGGAGTGTTTATTGCTTATTTTTATATACTAGTGGCTTACCCCAGTCTGTGTCAGTGAGAGTGGTCTTGCTGGTTTCTTGATTAGTCTGTTGCTGGTCGGAATTGGTAATTCCTTGATCGGGTATTACAAACCCCACTCCCTTCTAGCACTGATGGCGTTACCTAGTTGGGTCATGAAACGTCTACAAGAAAACAACCAACTCAACACCAAGGATCCCATAGTCATCCTCCTTCTCCTCCTCCTCCTCCTCTCCGCAAACCCCACTCCCTGCTCCTCCTCCATCTTCTCCTCCTCCTCCCCTTTTCTTTCTCCTTCACTCCACAAACCCCCCCACTTCCCTTCTAGCACTGATGTTGTTAGCTAGTTGGGTCATAAAACATCTGCAAGAAAACAACCAACTCAACACCAAAGATGCCTCCTCCTCCTCCTCCTACTGCTCTCCGCAAACTCCATTCCATTCTAGCACTGATGATGTTACCTAGTTGGGTCATAAAACGTCTGCAAGAAAACCCCCAAGCTCAGAGAACACCAAGGACCCCCACACCCCTTCCTTCCTTCCTTCCTTCCTCTCCACAAACCCCACTCCCTTCTAGCACTGACGATGTTACCTAGTTGGGTCATGAAACATTTGCAAAAAACCACCAAGCTCAGAGAGCACCCAGGCCCCCACACCCCTTCCTTCCTTCCTTCCATTCCTTCCTTCCTTCCTTCCTTCCTTCCTTCCTTCCTTCCTTCCTTCCATTCCTTCCTTCCTTCCTTCCTTCCTTCCTTCCTTCCATTCCTTCCTTCCTTCCTTCCTTCCTTCCTTCCTTCCATTCCTTCCTTCCTTCCATTCCTTCCTTCCTTCCTTCCTTCCTTCCTTCCATTCCTTCCTTCCTTCCTTCCATTCCTTCCTTCCTTCCTTCCTTCCTTCCTTCCTTCCTTCCTTCCATTCCTTCCTTCCTTCCTTTCCTTCCTTCCTTCCTTCCTTCCTTCCTTCCTTCCATTCCTTCCTTCCTTCCATTCCTTCCTTCCTTCCTTCCTTCCTTCCTTCCTTCCTTCCGTCCCTCCCTCCCTCCCTCCCTCCCTCCCTCACTCCCTCCCTCTCCACAAACCCATCTCCCTTCTAGCACTGATGATGTTACCTAGTTGGGTCATAAAACGTCTGCAAGAAAACCCCCAAGCTCAGAGAGCACCCAGGACCCCCACTCTCCTTCCTTCCTTCCTTCCTTCCTTCCTTCCTTCCTTCCTTCCTTCCTTCCTTCCTTCCTTCCTTCCTTCCCTCCTCTCCACAAACCCCATCTCCCTTCTAGCACTGACAATGTTCCCTAGTTGGGTCATAAAACGTCTGCAAGAAAACCCCCAAGCTCAGAGAACACCAAGGACCACACGGTTCTACTACAAACATCCTCTTCTATTGGGGCTTCAGGTGATATGTCCTGGGTCCTTTTTGGAAGTTAAAAACATTTGGATGCAAATTGACGTTTTGAGGTGAGACAACTGGCTTAGTCCCCACCACGGATTTCTTTGCTTAGAGAGTTTGTTCTTAACGAAAACCCGGAAAACCAAGCGTCTCCTTTCATCAACGGAAAAGATGATGGTGTGAGCAGATACTTGCAACCTTCTCTTATTTATTTGCCCGTTCTAATTCCCTAATTGGAAACATTTGAACTGCAGTGCAGTGTGCAATTGTACAAACACGTGCATCTGCGATTGGCATTCAAGGCATTTCCCCATCTTTTCCTGTGTTAATTACAGGAATGATGTTTTGTGATTATAATTTAATGAATGGAATCTCTCTCTCTCTCTCTCTCTCTCTCTCACACACACACACACACACACACACACACACACACAGAGAGAGAGAGAGAGAGAGAGAGACAGACAGACAGACAGAGAGAGAGAGACAGAAAGACAGAAAGAGAGAGAGAGTCAGCAAGACAGCGAGAGAGATACACAGAGAGAGAGAGATACAGAGAGAAAAAGAGAGAGAAAGAGACAGCGAGAGAGACAGAGAGAGTGAGTGAGTGAGAGAGAGACAGCAAGACAGCGAGAGCAACAGCGAAAGAGACAGAGAGAGAGGGAGACAGACAGAGAGAGAGAGGGAGAGAAAGAGTGAGACAGAAAGAGAGAGAGAGACAGCGAGAGAGAAAGAGAGAGTGAGAGAGACAGAGAGAGAGAGACAGCGAGAGCGACAGCAAAAGAGAGACAGAGAGAGACAGAGAGTGAGAGAGAGAGAGAGAGAGACAGCAAGACAGACAGCGAGACAGAGAGACAGAGACAGAGAGAGACAGAGAGACAGATAGAGACAGCAAGACAGAGAGAGAGAGACAGAGAGACAGAGAGAGACAGAAAGAGAGAGTGAGAGAGAAAGAGAGAGAGAGACAGCGAGACAGTGAGAGAGAGAGAGAGACAGCGAGACAGTGAGAGAGAGAGAGAGAGAGAGAGAGGAGGCGGGAGAGAGAGACAGAGACAGAGACAGAAACAGAAAGAGAGAGAGACAGAGAGAGAGTGAGAGAGAAAGAGAGAGAGAGACAGAGAGAGAGAGAGAGAGAGAAAGACAGAGAGAGAGAGAGACAGACACAGAGAGAGTGAGAGACACACACAGAGAGAGACACACAGAGAGAGAGAGACAGGGAAAGACAGACAGACCGACAAAGAGAGAGAGAGAGAGGTAGGTTTTTTACAGTACAGGAATGAAATCTGAAAAAAGAAGCAACTTAATTCCAGGAGAGAAATTATTATTTGTCAGTGCTTTTGTTAATTAGCAAAAACAAGAACCACAACAACAAAAACAGGCAATGGCATGTTTATAGCTCACTTGATAAAAGCTGCCCAAAGTGGCTAACTTGCAAATCCTACTCCGTGTTAATTTTGCAAATTCGGTGCTGTCTCTTATTTTAACAGTGAATTTATATGAGGTCGGCGGTTCTGATTTTAAGGGGCCCTCGGTGCTCTGAGCTTGGTTGTTTTCTTGGAGACGTTTCCCGACCCAGCTAGAGAACATCATCAGTGCTTCATGGAAGTAGGGTTTGTGGCGTGGAAGAGGAAGAAGAGGAGAAACGAGAGAAGGAAGGAGGAGGAGTGATGGCAAAGGAGGAGGAGGAGGAGAAGGAGGAGATGGGCAGGCTTCAACTCCCAGAATTCTTTCTTTTTTGCGGGGGTAGGCTTTTCTCAAATCTTTATCTTTCTTTATCTTTCTTTGATTTGTATACCGCCCTACTCCCGAAGGACTCAGGACGGTGAACAGCTAAAACAATAAAAATACATAAATACAAAATTTAAAAACAGAATAAAATCGAATTAAACAATTTGGCCCAGACAGATTAAAACACCCCAATCATTTAAAAACTGATTAAAAGATGTCAGAATCCAGAATATTGCTGAATATCAAGTTAGGGACATTGAGCGAAACACTCTGAAAAGGTTGTTTACAATTGCAGCAACGTCCAATAAAATAAACCATAATAAATAAACAGGGATTCTATTGCAATTACGTAATAAATTAATGGACTTGACTGTTTTACCAATATGATCCAGAAATCTTTCACACAACGCCAAAACCTTGATATTATGAATTATCTTTATCTCTCATATTACTTACGCTATGAAGACCACACCGAATCTGGGGAGAATACAATTCTAAATACAAGAAGATAAGATAGGATTTCATGTGTTATTTCAGGGATACGGCCTCCCTTCCGAAAAATAATTCAAATAATTCTTTGCCTCTTCCATAGCCTCGTCTTCTTCGTGGGTTCTCCAGAGATCGGTGTGATTTTAACAACCTTGTGAAGATAGCAATTAAAAAAAAAAAGTATTGCGAAGGTAACCTCTGATCCAAATTAAAACATAAAAAAGAAATTTGCATATTTATCCTGAACTTCCATGCAGAATTGCTAACAAGGTGGGTTCTCCCATGCAGAAGTCCATTGCGGGTCTCCCTTTTAAAATAGAATAGAATAACAGAGTTTGAAGGGACCTTGGAGGTCTTCTAGTCCAACCCCCTGCTTAGGCAGGAAACTCTATAGCATTTCAGACAATTGGTTATTCAACATCTTCTTAAAAACTTCCAGTGTTGGAGCATTTACAACTTCTGGAGGCAAGTTGTTCCACTGATTAATTGTTCTAACTGTTGGGAAATTTCTCCTTAGTTCTAGGTTGCTTCTCTCCTACCAAGGCGAGTGTTCTTGGTTGTTTTGGGCTCTGCTCTGGGCCAAAAATGCTCAGGATTCAAAGTCAGCCTAGGAAGTTGCTGGAAGGACCAGGGGACTGTGAAGTATTACATCATCTTTTTCAAAGTGAGCAACTTTAAAATGTGAGGACTTCAAGTCCCAGAATTCTTAGACCCTATGCCCATGAGAATTCAGGAAGTTTATTTATTTATTTTATTTTATTTTATTTTATTTTATTTTATTTTATTTTATTTTATTTTATTTTATTTTATAACTTATATGCCGCCCTATCTCCGACTCAGGGCGGCTCACAACAATAAAACCCACAATAACCACAGTACAAAGTTAAAATACCTAATTAAACCAGATAAAAGTTAAAAACCCATATAAAACCCCATCAGTCCAGACCCCATCAGTTGCAGTTCATCATCTGTCCAACCATCTATCCAACCAGCCATCTGACCAATCAATCATCTATCCAACAACTATCAAATCAACAACCAACCATTCATCCATCCATCCATCTATCCATTTATCCATCCAACTATCCAACCATCCATCCAACTATTTACCCAACCAATCATATATTCAACCAACCTTCCATCCAACTAACCATCCATGCAAGCATTCATCCACCTACCCAACCAACCAACCAATCATCCAGCCAAGCATCTATCTAAACAACCATTTGTCTATCTATCCATCCACACATCTATCCGTCCATTATCTATCTATGCATATCAATCAACCATCTGTCTATCAGTCTATCTCTGTCTATCTATCATCTATCTATCATCTATCATCTATCTATCATCTATTTATCATCTATCATCTATCTATCTATCATCTATCATCTATCTATCATCTATCATCTATCTATCATCTATCTATCATCTATTATCTATTTATCATCTATCTATTTAATTTAATTTAATTTTAATTAAATTAATTAAATTTATATGCCGCCCCTCTCCGAAGACTCAGGGCAGCTCACAATACATTTAAAAAATCATAAAAAGACATTGAAAAATTAAAAACATTAAAAACATTAAAAACTCATTCACGCCATTCATGGCCAGATCTTGTCGGATCGCAAAGCGAGATCAACGGCCCCAGGCCTGCCGGAAGAGCCAGGTCTTCACCGCTTTTCGGAAGGCCAATAGGGTGGGGATGTCCAGACCTCAGGAGGTAACTGGTTCCAGAGAGCCGGGGCAGCCATAGAGAAGGCCCTCCCACGCGGGCCTGCCAGCCGGCATTGTTTAGCTGACAGGACCCAGAGGAGACCAACTCTGTGGGATCTTACCGATCTGTGGGATCTGAAATGATCTTATCATCTATCTGTCTGTCTGTCTGTCTGTCTGTCTGTCTGTCTGTCTGTCTGTCTGTCTATCTATCTATCTATCTATCTATCTATCTATCTATCTATCTATCATCTTCTATCTGGTTGGATGAATTGTTCATTTCCCTTTTGGCGTTAAATCTCCCCACAGGATTCCAATTCTGAAGCAGTGGACTCCTCCTCCTCCTCCTCCTAAAATTTGAAAAACATTGATCTACTTACTAATCCATCCTTCTTTGAAGGTTCAGTTTAGGATGATAGCAAACAGGCAGGTAAAGCAATGATTCCTGAGAATTAGGGTTAGGGTTAGTCCTACCGTGAAGCTGATTTTTGGGTCTGGCTACTTCGTGGAACTGACAGACATTCAACACTCCCAGTTTGGCATGAAACCATGGACACTCATTGGATACGATTATGCAACCCTGTACCATCTAATAGTAGTCTAGTCCAACCCACACACTCTCTCTTCCTACTAGGACTTCAAAGGAAACCTTCTCAAAGCCTTGGCTAAAGTCAAGATATATTATGTCCACCTCATTCCCATGGTCAACTAAACCAATCACTCTATAAAAAAATAATAATAACCTTATTGGTTTTGTTGTTGTTGTTATTTGTTGTGAAGTCATGTCTGACCCATCGTGACTCCATGGACAACATTCCTCCAGGCCTTCCTGTTCTCTACCATCCTCTGGAGTCCATTTAAGTTCACACCGACTGCTTCAGGGACTCCATCCAGCCACCTTGTTCTCTGTCATTCCATTCTTCTTCTTTTGCCCTCCATCGTTCCCAGCATTAGGCTCTTCTCCAATGAGTCCTTCCTTCTCATTCGGTGGCCAAAGGATTTGAGTTTCCTCTTCAGGATCTGGCCGTCTCAAGAGCAGCCAGGGTTGATCTCCTCTAGGACGGACCGGTTGGATGGCCTTGCAGTCCAAGGGACTCGCAGGAGTCTTCTCCAGCACCAGAGTTCAAAGGCCTCCATTCTTTGGCGCTCAGCCTTCCTTATGGTCCAACTTTCACAGCCATCCATTGCAACTGGGGAAACCTTGAGGATACGCACTTTTGTTGGCAGGGTGATGTCTCTGCTTTCCCTATTGGTTTCTTCTCGATAAATTGAGACTAGGATTTATTTATTAAATTTATATGCAATCCCTCTCGCTACCGAGAGAGACTGGGCTGGACAGCTTCCAATGTCATCAAATAAAACTAAAAAACTCGATTATAATTATGCATGCAACGAACGTTACAGGAATGAAATGGAGAATTTATCAAGCAATGCTTTCTTTTCCAGTGTTCTTCCTTTTGAGTGTTGGTTGTTCCCTTTTCTACTACACACATACCCAGAGACAGACAGACAGACAGAAACACACACACCATGGGAAGTGAAGTGTGCATTGGATAATGCCTGCATTTTGATAATGGAGATGACTTAATCCATTAATAAAAAGAGCTTCGTGACATCCATCCTTTCACTAGCAGAGCAAAAAAAATCAAGAATAATTAGCCCGGTGTCCCACTTAAATCAGTAATCTTTTTAACACGGGTCTCTAGAGGAAATCTATATAATTTTTCGGTCTGCAATCTGGTAAGCCAGGATGGAGGCAGAAATGAATCGGTTGCAGCTGTTGGAAACCAGGGTTCTTTCTCTTGGAACCTCGGTTAGGCTGACGACTTAAAGAGACATATGTTGTACGGCAGACGTATAGACAGATGCGCCGAATGGAACGACTCGTTTTAGTTTCCCTCTTTCATTTTACATATTAATTAAAGGAGGCAATTTATCTCGTTAAATAATTCACATTGACATTTCAAAACCATTTGCCAAGTTTTGAACGCACAGACACACACACACACACAGGATTTGCCTCAACACAGTGCGATGAATTCCAATAATGCATGAAAAGGTTTTAAAATACGCACACACACACACACAGAGACACAAATCCCCGCATTTATTCTTCAACGTAAAAGAGTGGAATCTAGCCCAATGTTTCTCAGTCTTGGCAACTTTAAGATGGGTGGACTTCAACTCCCAGAATTCCCCAGCCAGCATACTTTAAGACGGGCGGACTTCAATTACCGTATTTTTCGGAGTATAAGACGCATCTTTTTCCCACCTAAAAGGGGGTGAAAATTTAGTTGCGTCTTATATGCCGAATGTAGCCCCACCCACCCACTGGCCCCCACCCTCTGCCTCCCAGCAGTTACCTCTTTGCAAGCGAACAGCAAGAAAAAACAGCTCCTTTCAGCTTCAGCACAGTCTGATTAGCACAAGTTGATTGGATCGGCCTCCCGACTTTCAGCTGTTTTGCGCAGGGCTCTGCCGCTTGCTGCAAAGAGGTAAATTGCTGGAGCAGATTTTTTTTTTCCCCTTGTGCTAATCAAGCTATGCTGAAATCGAAACTGAAAGTAAAGCAGGCTGTTTGCTGCAACGAGGCAAAATTGCTCAGAGGCAGAGGGAGATTTCTTTTTCTTCTTTTCCTCACCAAAAAAGGTAGGTGCGTCTTATACTCCAGTGCATCTTATACTCTGAAAAATACGGTAATCCTTGCCTTCTACAGGTAGTCCTTGACTTATGACCACAACTAAATTTCTGTTGCTAAATGAGACAGTGGTTAAGTATGTTTTGCTCTATTTTACGACCTTCCTTGCCACAGTACTTAAGAGAAGTAACAGTAACAGGGTCGGAAGGGACCTTGGAGGTCATTTAGTCTAACCTGATGTTCTTAATAAACACAGTTGTGGATATACATAGCTGGCTGGGGAATTCTGGGAGTTGAACTCCACCCGTCTTAAAGTTGCTAAAGTTGAGAATAGCTGGTTTAATGAAAGAATTAACTGCATTTATGACTTGCAACCGGAAACCAATTCTGTAGGATTATTGATTGCATTATAGGTTTGAGATGAGACCGAAGTAGCACATAATATTAGCACATCCGATTTAACCATGGTTTAAAAGAAGAAAGTGTGGATGATGGATGTGGCAATACAGGGGGACACTGGTAGCCCTCGACTTACGACTGTAACTGAGCCCAAAATTTAAGTTGCTAAGTGAAACATGTGTTAAGGGACTTTTGCCCCGTTTTATGACATTTCTTGCCACAGTTGTTCAGTGAAATGCTGCAGTGGTTAACTTAGGAACACGGTTGTTGAGTGAATCTGGCTTCCCTATTGACTTTGCTTATCAGAAGGCCACAAAAGGGGACCGTGTGAAGGCAGGACAAGAAGCAATGGATGGAAACTCATCAAGGAGAGACGCAACCTAGAACTAAAGAGAAATTTCCTGACAGTCAGGACAATTAACCAGTGGAACTCCTTGCCTCCAGAAGTTGTGGGTGCTCCATCACTGGAGGATTTTAAGAAGAGACTGGACTGCTCTCTGTCGGAAATGGTGTAGGGTCTCCTGCTTGGGTGGGTGGGGGGTTGGACTAGATGACCTCCAAGGTCCCTTCCAACTCTGTTAATCTGTAATCTAATCTGGTCCCTTCTAAATTTTTTATTCTGTTAATATCTCTAACACCATCAAACCCCCAACTCTGCTTATCCCAGGTTTTTGGGGAAGGACTCGATATAGGTGGACAAATCCACCAACTCCAGCCTGTCTCTGAACTGTTATTAAACAGGCAGTCGTAAATTGAGGACTATATCACTTGAAGCTATTCTCTCTCCTGATTCATTCAGCTTCACTGGGTGCCTTGAGATTTACTGCAGACCATCAAAGATTTCTTT
This sequence comes from Pantherophis guttatus, assembly GCF_059756535.1. Classification (NCBI taxonomy): domain Eukaryota; kingdom Metazoa; phylum Chordata; class Lepidosauria; order Squamata; family Colubridae; genus Pantherophis; species Pantherophis guttatus. Next base: position 4,234,845 of record NC_142069.1, on the reverse strand, counting down.
TGCACAACCAAAGTTCGTGAAAACTGTCCAATGCTCTGAGAGAAAGAGAGAGAGAGAGAGAGAGAGAGAGAGAACAAGAGAGAGAGAGACGAGAGAGAGAAAGAGAGAGAGAGAGAGAGAGGGAGGGAGAGGGAGGGAGAGAGAGAGAGAGAGAGAGAATCTCCAAAACCCAAGCCCTGACTGTGACTCACAAATGATGCTGCCCAGTAAAGCAGGATATGTTGCACTGGTGGTCTCATTAGTAAAAGTCCCAAGACTCCTTGTGTGTAATTTTAAAAATACTAAATAGCCTGGATTGCACACTGGCTAACCTCAATTTGGACTCACAAATCCTGGATGCACTAAAGTAAGAGCTAGGGCAGGTTCAAGAAACAACCCTTGAAATGGGCAGCCTGTAATTTAAAGCAAAACCATGGCTTAGAAGAATTTTGGGACTTGTGCTTGCTTGAAACCTGACTGGAAGCTCACAGAAAGTGATATCTGACATCTGAAATTAATTGGCATGGAAAACTGGATACTGTAAATTTCTTTCCAGAACTTTTGCCCTGGCTGCTAGAACTTCATGGTTGAAAGCTCTCCTTTTGGGAGCCACTGAAGGAATCCTTCTTCTGCTGCCTCTATCAATGACTTCCCCTTTGCATCAGGAAAATTAAAAGCACCCAAAGTTCGTGAGAACTGTCCAATGCTGAGAGAGAGAGGTGGGGGAGGGAGAGAGCGAAACAGAGAGAGATCTCATCTGCTGATAGCTGACGTGGTCTGCTGCTTTTGTTCTTCTTTTGAGTTGCTACCAAGGCACAATTGCGATGCTTTCTTGATTTTCCTGTGAGGGCATTGGAGCAGTTGGGAAAGAACAAAGAATGAAGGTGGAGGTTTGGTCTCTGTACATTTTGTTACCAGGCTAGGTAACATCTTCAGCAGAGTTTAGGGGGATGTCCATCTCAGTGTTCTTCTGCTTGTGTGGTCAGTAGGTCTTGTGATGAGGAGGTCCTGTCAGGTGAGGGGCTTGTGAAGGGTCTTATGATGGGTCAGGTAGGGGTCACATCAGGTGAGGGTTAGGGTTAGGGTTAGGGTTAGGGTTAGGGTTAGGGTTGTTAGAGTTGTTAGAGTTGTTAGAGTTGTTAGAGTTGTTAGAGTTGTTAGAGTTAGAGTTGTTAGAGTTGTTGGAGTTAGAGTTAGAGTTGTTAGAGTTAGAATTAGAGTTAGAGTTCCGGTTAGGGTTAGGGTTAGGGTTAGCGTTAGAGTTGTTAGAGTTGTTAGAGTTGTTAGAGTTGTTAGAGTTGTTAGAGTTGTTAGAGTTAGCGTTAGAGTTGTTAGAGTTAGAATTAGTTAGTGTTAGTGTTAGTGTTAGTGTTAGTGTTAGGGTTAGGGTTAGGGTTAGGGTTAGAGTTGTTAGAGTTAGAGTTGTTAGAGTTAGAATTAGAGTTAGAGTTCCGGTTAGCGTTAGGGTTAGAGTTGTTAGAGTTAGAATTAGAGTTAGAGTTCTGGTTAGGATTAGGGTTAGGGTTAGGGTTAGGGTTAGAGTTGTTAGAGTTAGAATTGTTAGAGTTAGAATTAGTTAGAGTTAGAGTTAGAGTTAGAGTTAGAGTTCCGGTTAGGGTTAGGGTTAGGGTTAGGGTTAGGGTTAGGGTTAGAGTTAGAGTTAGAGTTGTTAGAGTTAGCGTTAGAGTTGTTAGAGTTAGCGTTAGAGTTGTTAGAGTTAGAATTAGTTAGGGTTAGGGTTAGTGTTAGTGTTAGGGTTAGGGTTAGAGTTGTTAGAGTTAGAGTTGTTAGAGTTAGAATTAGAGTTAGAGTTCCAGTTAGGGTTAGGGTTAGGGTTAGGGTTAGGGTTAGGGTTAGAGTTGTTAGAGTTAGAGTTGTTAGAGTTAGATTTAGTTAGTGTTAGTGTTAGTGTTAGTGTTAGTGTTAGTGTTAGGGTTAGGGTTAGGTTTAGGGTTAGGGCAGTGGTGGGTTGCCCCCGGTTCGGACCGGTTCACAAGAACCGGTAGTAAAACTGGCGGGAAGCTTCGCCCACCACCCCGGATGTTGTCATCGGCGATCTGCACATGAGCAGAAGCTTCTGCACATGTGCAAAAGCAAGGTGCACGAGCGAAGCAGGCGTGTGCGTGCATGATCCCGTTGCGAAGTGGTAGTAAAGGTAAGTAGAACCCACCCCTGAGTTAGGGTTAGGGTTAGGGTGTTGTGATGGGTTAGGGTTAGGGTGTTGTGATGGGTCAGGTTGTATTAAGTGAGCAACCGAAACCTTATAAGCAGAAGAATACCAACATGGGCATCCCCTCAACTCTGCTGAAGATGTTACCCAGCCTGGTAACGAAACGTTCAGTGACCAGCCCACAAGCTCAGAGAACAAACCTACACCCACTTCCTACACCTGAGCTGCAGATTCTTGTCACCATCACACACAAAAAGACGGATATTTCTTTCTTTTTTTTGCAGAGTGCTAACACACAAAAGCCGCCCACATTACAACATCAGTTCTTAGAATAATAGAACCACAGGACCGGAAGGCACCCTGGAGGTCTTCTAGTCCAGCCCTCTTCTCAAGCAGGAGACCTTATCCCATTCCAGTCAAATGGCTATCCAGCCGCCTCTTGAAAAACCTCCAGTGATGGAGCACCCATAACTTCTAGTGGCAAGCAGTTCCCCTGGTTAATTGTTCCCACTGTCAGGACATTCCTCCTTGGATCTAGGTTGGATCTCTCTTTAATGATCTTCCACCTGTCCCTTCTTGTCCTGCTCTCAAGACAGGAGCTTTGGAAGAATCTCCTGCCTGTCTGTTAGCTCTTGATGAACCCTACCACAAAACATGGTTTATCAAATGGTTTAAACTAGGTTTAAGATGGGCTGTGAGCTCTAAACAGACCCAGGTGGAGAAACCGCAGAAAACGAGAGAGGGAACAATGAAATGGATATATTTTTGGATCATTTTCAGAGGGAACGCAAATCAAACAACGTCTATACCAGGGGTGAAATCCAGCAGGTTCTGACAGGTTCTGGAGAACTGGTAGCGGAAATTTTGAGTAGTTCAGAGAACCGGCAGATACCACCTCTGGCTGGCCCCAGAGTGGGGTGGGAATGGAGATTTTGCAATATCCTTCCCCCAGGAGTGGGGAGGGAATGGGGATTTTGCAATATCCTTCCCCCAGGAGTGGGGAGGGATTGGGGATTTTGTGATATCCTTCCCCCAGGAGTGGGGAGGGAATGGGGATTTTGCAGTATCCTTCCCCTGGAGTGGGGAGGGAATGGGGACTTTGCAATATCCTTCCCTCAGGAGTGGAGAGGGATTGGGGATTTTGCGATATCCTTCCCCAGGAATGGGGAGGAAATGGGGATTTTGCAATATCCTTCCCCCAGGAGTGGGGAGGGAATGGGGATTTTGTGATATCCTTCCCCAGGAATGGGGAGGGAATGGAGATTTTGCAATATCCTTCCCCCAGGAGTGGGGAGGGAATGGGGATTTTGCAATATCCTTCCCCCAGGAATGGGGAGGGAATGGGGATTTTGCAATATCCTTCCCCTGCCACGCCCACCAAGCCACACCCACCAAGCCACACCCACAGAACCGGTAGTAAAAAAAAAATTGGATTTCACCACTGGTCTATACATTAAATTTCTGTGCGCCCGTGCTTATATTTGTTCTGTAGAAGCAGAGAAGATGCCATACGCAATTTGGGTATTTTTTTTTAAAAAAAATACACAAAATCCAGCAAAGTCTGATTGCTAAGAAACCCAAACGATTGTTGAAAGTACCGATGGGGCTGTGCGAAGAATTGTGGTGTAGCTTGTTCTCTGAGTAAATCACCTCTTTGAATCCAATTGGCGCCATTGATTTGACGGATCGAATTTGGTGGGGTTTTAATCAAATGGCTAGTTTAACCGTTAGGAATCTGGAGTAGACAGGAATGCCCCCTCCCTGAGTGGGCATTTTTCCCTGAGTGGAACCGATCCGATGATTCCAACATTTCAGACTAAAATGGCTGAACTCATTTGTGTGTGTGTGTTTGTGTGTGTGTGTGTGTGTTTGTGTGTGTGTGTGTGTGTTAAAGGCTCATTAATCACACACCGGGCTTCGTTATTCAAGTTAACCCTAAAATATAGATATTAGGCTTTTCACTCTTTTCTGTATCTCTTGTTTGCTGCCTTTTCACTTCCTTTGCTGACTTGGGGGATCCAAGGTTACGACGAGTCGCTTGAAATCCTTCATCCTCAGCAACTGAAGGAAGATGCTGATCCCATTTGGGCTCATTCACCCAATTTTAATGATTTGGAAACGCCGGAATGTAAAACTTTTCCCAATCTCTCTGGCCATGCAGAGGACCCCCTCCTCTTCCTTCGCCCCCTCCTCTTCCTTCCTCCCTTCTCTTCCTTCCCCTCCCCCTCCCCTTCTCCTCCTGTCCCTCCCCACTTCCTCCCCCTCCATCTCCCTCCCCCTCTCCCTCCCTTCCTCTTCTTTTTCCTCCTCCTCTCCATCTCCATCTCCCTCTCCCTCTCATCCTCTTTTTCCTCCCCCTTTCTCCTCCTCTCCATCTTCTTCCCCCTCTCCCTCACCTCTCCCTCCCCCTCCCTTCTTCTTTTTCCTCCTCCTCGCCATCTCCCTCCCATCCTTTTTCCTCCCCCTCTCTTCCTTTCTCCTCCTCTCCATCTTCTTCCCCCTCTCCCTCACCTCTCCCTCCCCATCCCTTCCTCATCTTTTTCCTCCTCCTCTCCATCTCCCTCTCCCTCCCATCCTTTTTCCTCCCCCTCTTCCTTTCTCCTCCTCTCCATCTTCTTCCCCTCTCCCTCCCCTCCCCCTCCCTTCCTCTTCCTTTTCTCCTCCTCTCCATCTCCCTCTCCCTCCCATCCTCCTTTTCCTCCCCCTCTCTTCCTTTCTCCTCTCCCTCTTCTTCCCCCTCTCCCTCACCTCTCCCTCCCCCTCCCTTCCTCATCTTTTTCCTCCTCCTCTCCATCTCCCTCCCATCCTCTTTTTCCTCCCCCTCTTCCTTTCTCCTCCTCTCCATCTCCCTCTCCCTCCCATCCTCTTTTTTCCTCCCCCTCTCTTCCTTTCTCCTCCTCTCCATCTTCTTCTCCCTCTCCCTCCCCCCTTCCGCTTCCTCTTCCTCCTGCCCTTCCTCCCCCTCTCCCTCCTCCTCTTCTTCATCCCTCGTACTCTTCCCTTCCTTCTCTATCTCCCCTTCCTTCCCTTCCCCCTCCCGTCCAATGTCACCAGTATCACGAATCTATACATCTGGCCGGAAATGTTTTCCGGCAAATCTAATTGTTGTATTAGCCCGCTGTTGCTTTCTGCTTTTCCGTTGACCTCTCTGCTGTCTCTTGGCATGATAAAAGCGTGTCCGGGGTGGCTCTGCCTGCTGCCCCCCCCACCCCATTCGCTCTGACCCACCTGGGTCATTGGCAAAGATGGTCTTTCCCAGGGACCCCATTACAATGATTAAGCTCCAAATGGAGAGGCCTCTTCCCTCCTTCCAGCGGCAAAACGACTCTGCTGGGATCCGTTGGGGAATGCCAAGTTGGATGGGAAAAACTGCGCCCCTTGGTTCCCGCAGCACAGGCGGAGTTCTTTGCCCACAAACACCGTACTGAGATACAGCCAGTCCTTGACTTACAACCATTGGCTTAGTGGCTGTTCCAGCAACTGCAGTGATTCACTTAACCACGGTGGCAAGACAGGTCATAAAACGGGTTAAAATTCACTTCGCCACTGTCTTGCTTAACGACCTACATTTGGGGCTCCATTGCGGTTGTCAGTTGAGGACCAGCTGTATTAACATTGGCTTAAAATTACTCCAGATGATGGGAAGGAAAAGAGCAAGAGATGGCCAGGGTGGAGGTGAGGTCTTATCTCAGGCTACCATCCACCTCCAGCGTGGACGTGGTGCAAGGCAGGACAAGAAACAACGGATGGAAAGTAATCAAAGAGAGAAGCAACCTAGAACTAAGGAGGAAATTTCCTGACAGGGAGGACAATTGGATGACCATTTGTCGAGAATGGTATAGGCGCCGTGATGGCGAACCTATGGCACGCGTGCCACAGGCGACACGCGGAGCCATGTTGCCTGGCACGCCAGCTCAGCTCCGGTGCGCATGCGTTGGAGTCTCTGGAGGCTGGGGAGGGCAAAAAAGTCACTTCCTGTCCAACCAGAAGTTGGGAAACAGGCCGTTTTGGGCCTCCGAGGGGGTGGGGAAGACTGTTTTCGCCCTCCCCAGATGCATAGAGAGGATCTGGAGCCAGGCCTCCCGGGCCATCGTGTGCTAGGAGCAGGGGGAAGGGGGGGTCGCATGCATGGTGTGGGGTGCATAGAATTATGGGTGTGGGCACATGTGCACGCGAACCTCCCCTGCCCCCCCCCTTCCTGGCACGCGATGGCAAAAAGGTTAGCCATCCCTGGTATAGGATCTCAATAAAGGAGGATATTTGTAGGTCAGGGTTGAAATGAGGGGTCCTTGGTGCCCTCTGAGCTTGCTTGTTTTCTTGCAGACGTCTCATGACCCAACTAGGTAACATCATCAGTGCTAGTAAGGAGTGATGTTTGCTGTCAGTTTGCATAGGGTCTCCTGCTTGAGCAGGCGCTCCACGGCCCCCTTCCAACTTTGCTCTTCTGTTCCTTTTGTTAGATCTTCTCTTGATGTCCCTCTTGAAGTTTGAGGGCTGCTGGGAGGAAAATCCATCTGGTTCACTTACAAGCTGGGAGAAAGACGCTGGAAATAAAATGGAGGCCGGGGCCTGATTGGAAAGAAGGTCCGTTTATTGATGAAGCAGAACCCACCAACCTCATGTGATTCTGGGACGGCTGACAAAATAGAGTTGAGAGCGGGTGGGTTTTTATACCTTCTAGATTCCTATGGGGTCACGTAGGGGTCATGACTGGCTCTACAGGCAAAAGGGGGGATGCAAATCCTAGGTGTTTGTCTGAGCTAATCTTGTCAACTTTTTGTTTGTTGCTTATCAGGAGTTTCTGTCTGACCCAGTCTTTCTGAATGGATTACCAAATTTGCATTTCTAAAAGCTGTCTGTCAACCCTGAAGCTGGCCTGGCCGAAGCCATCCTGGAGCTTCAGTGTTGCCGCACCGGAGCCGAGGGATGGGGAGGGAAGGATTAGAGATAGCTGGGGTTGTGCTTTCCCTTGGGAACCAAGGACATTCTCACACCTGATCAGAGGAAGGAGGAGTGACGTCACCAGACCATCAGACAGTGCCTTGATTGGATCATGTGACTGATTTTTAAAAAAAATTTGATTTATATGCCGCCCTTCTCCGGAGACTCAGGGCGGCTTACAATGTGTCAAGCAATAGCCTTCATCCTTTTGTATATTTTATACAAAGTCAGCTTATTGCCCCCACAATCCGGGTCCTCATTTTACCCACCTTAGAAAGGATGGAAGGCTGAGTCGACCTTGAGCCTTGGAGAGATTCGAACTTACTTTAATTGCAGACAGCTGGTGTTAAATTACAGTGCTTAGTCTGCAGAGCTATTCAGGCTCCTTTTGATTGTTTGGGGTTGGGAGAAAAACTTTTACTTTTAATTAGGCGAAAAACTGTGGGACTTTTCAGAATCGGTTTTCACCAGATACGTGCCAATTTCCAATAAAGCTATTCTTTGAGGAATCTACTTGTCTTGCAGTGTTGCTTGAAATGGTCCTAAAGATAAAGATAAAGGTTCCCCTCGCACATATGTGCTAGTCGTTCCTGACTCTAGGGGGCGGTTCTCATCTCCGTTTCAAAGCTGAAGAGCCAGCGCTGTCCGAAGAGGTCTCCGTGGTCATGTGGCCGGCATGACTCAATGCCAAAGGCACACGGAACGCTGTTACCTTCCCACCAAAGGTGGTCCCTATTTTGCTACTTGCATTTTTTACGGGCTTTCGAACTGCTAGGTTGGCAGAAGCTGGGACAAAGAACGGGAGCTCACCCTCTTACGCGGCACCAGGGATTCGAACCGCTGAACTGCCGACCTTTCAATCGACAAGCTCAACGTCTTAGCCACTGAGCCACTCTGTCCCATTTGAAATGGATTTACTACTGAGAATTCTGACACTGACTTCCTCAGTTTCTGCTCGGGACATGGAAACTCGGGCTGGTTTCTGCCTCCCTTAAGATTTTTCTCATTTCTCATTTAGGGGAAATATTCCATCCTGCCTTTTTAATATTTCCCAAAATATTTCATTCTTCCAGGAGGTGTGTGGAGGGGGGGGGAGGCTTCCCACAGGACTTCCTCCCAGCTCTCCAACAATCTACCTTTTCCTGAAGAAATAACCGACGTGGTCGTAAGGCGGCATCGCCAGGCAAAGTGGAACTGAGAACCTCATAGCATGATGGTCCGATGAGTCACCGTAGTTTTCCCATCAGGTACGCCAAGTCTGAGTCTGCCTTCCCCATATTGCTATGACGATGGGCAAAACCCTGGAAGCTGCACCATCTCTGACTGTTAATTGGGTGTTATTTATTTGCCTTGCCGGGCAGACATTTCCCGTCGGAGGGATTAAACGGCGCCTGGTTTGCACCCTGCTTGGAAATAGGCTCCCACAGGCCTGGCCGAAAGCATCTACTCCAGGGGTGTCCAACTTGGTTTCATTGAGGGCCGCAAGAGGTTGTGTTTGACCTCAGGGGCCGGGGTGGGCGTGGCCAGGGTGGGCGTGGCCAGCTTGACATCACTCGTGCCAGGGGCGTCTGTGGTGGCCAGAGCGCTCTGCCAGCGAAAATGGGCACCCGAGCTCCAGTTTCAGCTGCGACGGCCTCCTGCCAGCGAAAACGGAGCTCAGGAGGGAAAAGCTGTTTGGCAGGGCTGGGAAAGATGGGAGATGTAGTCCAATCCTTCTGAAAGACACCAGGTTGGGAAAAGCTGTTTGGCAGGGTGGGAAAGATGGGAGGTGTAGTCCAATCCTTTTGAAAGACACCAGGTTGGGAAAAGCTGTTTGGTAGGGCTGGGAAAGATGGGAGGTGTAGTCCAATCCTTCTGAAAGACATCCGGTTGGGAAACGTTGTTTAGCAGGGGTGGGAAAGATGGGAGGTGTAATCCAATCCAGGAATGAAATGTAAAATTTGTTATTACCAGTTCTGTGGGCGTGGCTTGGTGGGGGGGAGGCAATGTGACTGGATGGGTGTGGCCAACTTTTTTTTTTTTTAACTTTTCAAAGCATTTTTTCTAATGCTTTGAAAAGCCTCTCTGCCGATCAGGGAACTCAGCTGGGATCGTCAGAGACTTTTCAAAGCATTTTTTTTAACCACCTCGTCGGCCAAGAGGTTGCAGAAAAAAATGCTTTGAAAAGCCTCTGATGATCCCAGCTGAGCCGCGCGATCATCAGAGGCTTTTTTTTTTTTTTTACTTTTAAAAGCATTTTTTAGTCGGAAGAGCTTGTAGAAAAAATGCTTTTAAAAGTAAAAAAAAAAAAAAGCTTCTGATGATCGCGCGGCTCAGCTAGGCATGGGGTGGGGGGGGGGCACAGGGATTTTTGCTACTGGTTCTCCGAACCACCTGCCGCCATCGCTACCGGATCGGGCAATCCGGTCTGAACCGGGAGCATTTCACCCCTGGTCCAATCCTTCTGAAAGACATCCTGTTGGGAAAAGTTGTTTGGCAGGGCTGGGAAGGATGGGAAGTGTAGTCCAATCCTTCTGAAAGACATCAGGTTGGGAAAAGTTGCTTGGCAGAGCTGGGAAAGATGGGAGGTGTAGTCCAATCGTTCTGAAAGATATCTGTTTGGGAAACGCTGTTTGGCAGGGCTGGGAAAGATGGGAGGTGTAGTCCAATCGTTCTGAAAGACATCTGTTTGAGAAACGCTGTTTGGCAGGGCTGGGAAAGATGGGAAGTGTAGTCCAATCCTTCTGAAAGACATCCGGTTGGGAAAAGTTGCTTGGCAGGGCTGGGAAAGATGGGAAGTGTAGTCCAATCCTTCTGAAAGACACCAGGTTGGGAAAAGCTGCTTGGCAGGGCAGGCTCTGAATATCCCCTCCCTGTCTCATTCTTTGATAAAAGAAAACCAGAATTATTTGGTGTTCCATCGCGCTGAGATTCGAGTTGCCAACTGCCAGCGTTGTAGCACTAAATACTTGAACGCTATCCACCGTCTTCCAGCGTGATCTTGGTCACATCGATTCATATGTGGCGTTTCCGAATCCAACTTTTCGCCAGCAGTTCTGCCATATGGAAAGTTCAAAGATTTGAGAAATTCAAGATGTTTGCCAAAGGAAACGGAGAAAGCGCCAGGCTGAGCGAGGCAGCTTCTGCTTCTCCTCCCGGATTTTTCTATCCAAATCTTGACTTTCGGCGGTTAAAATTAAGCGTTTCGTCTCGCGAAGAAAATCGCGGAACGTGCTGTAAAGCCTCGCCAGGCCTTCGGCACAGGGGGACCGCCTAGTCCTCGACTTACGACCACAATTCAGCCCAGAATTTGTGTTGCTAAGTGAGAAATGTGTTTAAGTGCTCCGTTTTACGACTTTTCTTGCCCCATTGGTTAATTGATTCGCTGCCGTTGTTAAGTTAGAAACACGGTTGTTAAGTGAATCTGGTTTCCCCATTGACTTTGCTTGTTAGAAAGTCGCAAAAGGGGATCGCGTGACCCCGGGGACACTGTAACCGTCGTAAATGTGAGTCAGTTGCCCAGCCTCTGAATGTAAACCGCGTGATCATGCGGCTGCTGCAATGGCCATAAGTCTGAAAAATGGTCATAAGTTGCTTTTTTTTAGTGCCGTGTCACTAAACGAACTGTTGCAAGTTAAGTCCTTGACTGACGCCCGTAACTGAGTCCACAATTATTGTTGTCATTCACGATGGTCGTAAAGCAGATCACTCTGTGACCACATCCGATTTTATGACATTTTTCAGCGTAGTCATTAAGTGAGCATGGCAGTCGTTAAGCAAACCTGCTGGCTGTTAAGCCAACCCATTGTTGGCCATGGGATGGTTTGTGACAGAAACTGAAAAAACAGGAAGTCCTCGATTTACAACAGTTTAAGTTACGACGACACCGAAAAAAGTGATTTACGACCATTTTTCAGACTTACAACCACTTGCAGCAACCCCATTCCCGTGTTCAAAATTAGGACATTTGACAACTGGCTCATATTTATGACGGTTCCAGAGCCCCGGGGGTCACGGAATCCCCTTTTGCGACCTTTTGGACAAGCAAAGTCAGCAAATTCGCTTAACAACCGTGTTCCTGACTTAACGGCAGTAATTCACTTAAGAACTGCAGCAAGAAAGAAAGGCCGCAAAATGGAGGGGGAATTCCCTTAATGATTGTCTCGCTCAGCTACAGAAATTTGGGGCTCCATTGTGGCGGTAACCCGACTTGCAAATGCTAGTTTACCATCATAAATTGGTAATCCTGGTCACGTGACCACAGCTTGCTCCAAATCGCTTTAAAGGCAGTGGTGGGATTCAGCCGGTTCGGGCTGGTTTGGGCGAACTGATTGTTAAATTGCTGGCTGGCCACGCTCCACCCTGCCATGCCCCCTCCAGGAGTCCCCACGCACCCCATTTTGGCTCCTAGGTAAGTGCAGGGAGGCCTCGTAGGCAGGGGTGAAATGCTACCGGTTCGGACCAGTTCGGCCGAACCGGTAGCGATGGCGGCAGGTGGTTTGGAGAACCGGTAGTGATGGCAGTGCGAGGCTCCACCCATCCACCTGGTCATCATTACATCCTGGTTTTAACCAGGAAGTAACCTGTTTTTTACCCTCTGTGCATGTGTGCACTTCCGAACCGGAAGGGAAGTAGATTTCACCCCTGCTGCTAGGCCCAAAACGGGGCGTGGGGAGTGCGGCGCAGTCCCCCCCCAGGCTGTTTTGTTCCCAGGAGGCCAAAGGAAGGCCTACTAGGCCCAAAATGGGGATGCAGAGAAGCAGCGCATTTCTCCCCCCGCCGCCGTGGGCCATTTTTGCTCCCAGGGGGTTGCCGGAGGCCAAGTGCTGCCTGTCACACCCCCTAGCCACGCCCACCATGGCCACGCCCACCCAGCCAGTCATTAGGGCAGAGAACCAGTTGTTAAATTATTTGAATCCCATCACTGTTTAAAGGGTTGGCTGGGGGCCAAGTTCCCAAAATGCAGCGAACCAAATGTGGAAAATACAAGATTGAGCTGGGGGGGAAATATATATATATTTATATATATATCTTCAGCAGCGAACATCTTGCTAGAGACCAAACGCCCCCAAAATTGCATGTTTCCATTTTAATCGAATCTGCAATCCAGATTTCTTGTTATCTCACCTCACTTGGCTTCTTATCTCCAACCTGCTCCTACCTGCTCAGGTAAGTTATCTCCAGGTGGCTGAATTTTCTCTCTCTCTCTCTCTGTTACAGATAGAGAGTTGCAAAAATGAGGAGAACATCCAGGGCATCAGATTTTAAAAAAAACCAAAAAACCCACAACAACCCATAATCCAGAAGGGCCCAAATTTCTACTGGGAACGAATGAAGTTAACGGTTTCCAGGTGTCTTGCAGAAAAGTTTTGACATCCTTCCAAACCTGATAGAAAGCAATGGCATTACAGCTTTAAAAAAAAAAAAAAAATCTAGGAAAGCACCTTTGGATGAAAATGCTCTTACAGGTAGTCCTCGACTTACAACCACAACTCAGCCCAAAATTTCTGTGGCTAAGCGGAGCAATTATGAAGTGAGTTTCACTACTGTTTCTTGCCACGGTTGTTAAGTGAATCATTGCAGTTATTAGGTTAGTAACATGGTGTTTAACTGAATCTGGCTTCCGCGTTGGCGTTGCTTGTCGGAAGGTCGCAAAAGAGGATCGCATGACCCTGGGGGACGTTGCGACCGTCGTAAATACGAGTCGGTTGCCAAGCGTCTGAATTTTGATCACATAACCCTGGGGACGCGGTGTTAGGAAATGAGTATTACCTACCTTGTTGCATTGGCAATATATAAACCATCAATATAGCTTTAAGACTGCTGTATTGCATCATACTGTGTCCTGATTGGTTAGCTCTGTAGCCAATCTCCTTAAGAGGGAGCTAGAAACATGGATTGTTTCTCTTTGCTGTTCTTGCTCTCTGATATCTCTGTACGCTACTGTTTGCAAATCCAGAAGAACTGTTTGTTGTGAATGACTACGATGACTGGTAAGAAGACTTTGTTCTTGGATTATCCCTGGACTGTCATTTTGCTGTCTTCTGCTTTTTATGTGTATGACCTGGACTGTTTATTGGACTGTGCCTTACTATTTCCTGAAAGTAAACACAACTCAGTGTATCTGTGTGTTGACTGTGTTTATTCATACCTACTCTCAATCGCTTTCATGTACACACCCTTGCTATTCAAGGGTTACTCTGCGAATTCCTTAACACGCAGCAACGGTCGTAAGTGTGAAAAACGGCCGTAAGTCACTTTTTTCATTGCTGTCGTAACTTTGAATGGTCACTAAGTGAACTGTTGTAAATCGAGGGCTACCTGCAAAAGGAGCTTATCTTTATTTAATCTTTAAAGGTCCTTTTTCCCAACAGCTGTTCCTAAGCAAATATATTGAGTTTCCTACTACCGTATTTTTCGGAGTATAAGACGCACCTTAATTTTTGGGGAGGAAAATAAGAAAACAGCTGATTGGCAGGTGGATCAGCCTCCCGGAATACCCCCAATCAGCTGTTCCCAGAGGTGAATTTTAGCAACAGGTTCCTTGGTTGTGAGCTCTGTGCCTTGCTTTTTTTTTTTTTTGCTTTTTTTTTGCTTTTTTTCTGCTTCTGAAACTCTGTTTCAGAAAAAAACTTTTTTTCCTGCCTCTGAAAGCCTCCAAAAAAGCTTCAGAAAAAAAGCCTCTGAAGCTCTGTTTGGAGGCTTCTTTTCTGAAGCTCTGTTTGGAGGCTTTTTTTCTGAAGTTTTGTTTCTGATGCTTTTTTCAGCCTTTGAAACCTCTGTTTGGGAAGCTGGATGGGGCTACATTCGGAGTATAAAACGCATCCAGATTTTCACCCTCTTTTTTTGGGGGGGGGAAAGGTGCGTCTTACACTCTGAAAAATACGGTATTTCTCCAAAGGCTCATCCTTGGGGGATCCCAAAATGTTCCTTTTTCTCCCTGCGATCTCATACTTCGTAAATTTGATGTAACCAACAAGATAGAATAGAATAGAATAACAGAGTTGGAAGGGACCTGGGAGGTCTTCTAGTCCAACCCCCTGCTTAGGCAGGAAACCCTACACCACTTATCCCATCAACTCCTTTTGATTGAACCTTCAACCCGTAGGCAGAGATTTCCCCTGGTTGATAAACAGCTGGAAGCCAGGGAGAGAATTTATTACCCACCATGAAAAAAAAAATCTTTCCTACATTTTATGTGGTTTGCTTACAGCAGAAAAAGGGCCTGCAAAAGACAGGAAACTTAATGCGAGAGAAATACGCGGCACCTTCTCCCCGATTGCCTTGAAAGGTGCCAATAAATATTTAACTCCAGAGATGCTCGGCGCTTGGCCTTTGGACCATTATCTGCGGAGAATAGAAGAGCTGCTCTTTTGTAAACTGATATATTGACCCCCATAAAAAGGTAGGATTGTTTTGCCTATCAGGGCCCGCAATGGGACACGGTTAGAAAATGAAGGATGGTACCATTCAGGGGATTCGAGCAGACCTGAAAGAGGTTTGTGTGTTTGCGTTTATGTGTGTGTGTGTGAGAGAAAGAGAAAGAGAAAGAGAAAGAGAAAGAGAAAGAAAAAGGGAAGGAGGGAGGGAGGGAGAGAGAAGGAGACAGAGAGAGAAGGGGGAGGGAGAGAGAGAAGGAGGGAAAGAGGGAGGAAAAGGATGGTACCATTCAGGGGATTGGAGCAGAGCTGAAAGAGGTTTGTGTGTGTGTGTGTGTGTGTGTGTGAGAGAGAGAGAGAGAGAGAGAGAGAGAGAGAGAGAGAAAGAAAGAGAAAAAGAGAGGGAGAGGGAGGGAGAGAAAGAGGGAGGGAAACAGAGAGAGAAAGGGGGAGGGAGGGAGAAAAGGAGGGAAAGAGGGAGGGAAAGAGAGGGATACAGAGGGCGAGGGGAAGGGAGGGAGAGAGAGAGAGAAAGGGGGAGAAGTAGGGAGAGAGAAAGAGAGAAAGAAAGAGGGAGGGAGAGAGAAAGAGAGGGATGGAGAGGGAGAGAGGAAGGGAGGGAGAGAGAGAGAAAGAGGTAGGGGGAGAGAGAGAAAGTGGGAGGGAGGGAAAGAGAAAGAGAGGGAGGGAGAGAGAGAAAGAGAGGGGGAGGGAGGCAGAGAGAGAAAGGGGTGAGGGAGAGAGAGAAGGATGGAAAGAGGGAGGAAAAGAGGGATGGAGAGGCAGAGAGAGGAAGGAGGGAGAGAGAAAGAGAGAGGAAGAGGGATGGAGGGATGGAGGGAGGGAGAGAAAGAGAGGGAGAGAGGGAGGGAGAGAGAAAGAGGGATGGAGAAAGAGGAAGGAAGGGAGGGGGAGAGAGAGAAAGAGAAAGGGAGAGGGAGAGGGAGGGAGAGAGAGAAAGTGGGAGGGAGGGAAAGACAAAGATACAGAGAGAGGGAGAAAGAGGAAGGGACGGAGAGAGAAAGAGCCAGAGGAAGAGGGATGGAGGGATGGAAGGAGAGAGAGAAAGGGAGGGAGAGAGGAAGGGAGAGAGAAAGAGAGGGATGGAGAGGGAGAATGAGGAAGGGAGGGAGAGAGAAAGAGACAGAGGGAGAGGGATAGAGGGATGGAGGGAGAGAGGGAAGGAGAGAGAAAGAGAGGGATGGAGAAAGAGGAAGGGAGGGGGAGAGAGAGAGAAAGTGGGAGGAAGGGAAAGAGAAAGATAGATAGATAGATAGATAGATAGATAGATAGATAGATAGATAGATAGATAGATAGAGGGAGGGAGAAAAGATGCACCTGTGTGTCCATTTGTGTCTTTGTGGAGAGAGAGAGAGAGAGAGATCCCGTTTTGCGACCTTCCGACACGCAAAGTCCGATTCCCTTAACAACGGGGTTCCTAACTTATCCACTGCCGCGATTCACTTAACAACCCGTGGCAAGGAAGGTTGTAACACGGGGCCAGACTCACTTCACAGACGTCTCTCTTAACAACGGGAATTCCGCTCCAAACTGTGGCCGTAAGTCGAGGAGAGGACCCCTTGCGTCCGTAAACCACGGTTCCGTTTCAAAACTCCCCAGGCCCAGGGCAACAAAAACCCTGCGATGTGAAGGCAGATACAGAAATTGGGTGGCCAACCTGAAGCTGCTTTCCAAACTGGAGTTCAGAGCTAAGACAGTAAATTTTTATTCCCCACTCCCAAGTTGGCACCGATCCAGGAAAAAAAAAAAAAAACCACTCCTGTTGCCTTGGCAAAGTCTGTGTGTGCTCGGTGCACACCCAAAATCCCACGGCAGAGTTGTGTGCACATGTCGTCAATTTGTATACATTTGCATAATTTGCACCCGTTCTGTCATGCGTGACTGGAGGAACCGTTCGGAGGTTTTGCGCTGGGGGAGGAAAAAGACAGATGTAGAAGCAAAGGACAGGAAAGGGTTAAATCTGGCGTGTTTGTGTGTGTGTTTGTGTGTGTGTGTGTGTGTGGAGGGGGGGTCCCTAGATGCTGGGGTTCGGGGTGGGGGGTGGGGGAAAGCATGCTGCAGCTCAATGCTGTCATGTCTCAACCGGACCCCTTCCTGGGGGAGGTTGGGGCAAACCAGACATAACGGCAGACTCAAATCCTTTGAGAAACGCCATGCCAAGCACAAGAGCGCCAAATATCCTAAAACCCAGAGTTGTAAATTTTATGGAAGCATCTTGCAAATAATGTGCTTTTCCAACCCAAATTGGAAAGAAAGGATGCCTTGGAAAGTCCAGCTCTGTTTTATTCATTTTTATTCTCATGAACAGAACAGAACAGAAGTAGAGTGGAGTGGAGTAGGGTAGAGTAGAACAGAGAATAGAATAGAATAGAATAGAATAGAATAGAATAGAATAGAATAGAATAGAATAGAATAGAATAGAATAGAATAGAATAGAATAGAATAGAATATGGGGTGGGATGGGATGGGGTAGAGTAGAGTAGAGTAGAGTAGAGTAGAGTAGTGTAGAGAGTAGAGTAGAGTAGAGTAGAGTAGAGTAGAGTAGAGTAGAGTAGAATAGAGTAGAATAAGGAATAGAATAAGGAATAGAATAAGGAATAGAATAGAGAATAGAATAGAATAGAATAGAATAGAATAGAATAGAATAGAATAGAATAGAATAGAATAGAATAGAATAGAATAGAAAATATGGAATGGAATAGAATAGAACAGAACAGAATAATGAAGAATAGAATAGAATAGAATAGAATAGAATAGAATAGAATAGAATAGAATAGAATAGAATAGAATAGAATAGAAAATATGGAATGGAATAGAATAGAACAGAACAGAATAATGAAGAATAGAATAGAATAGAATAGAATGCCAATGCCAGTCTGAACATCTGGTTCATATGGTTCATCAGATAAACCATATTAATAATAATAATAATAATAATAATAATAATAATAATAATAATAATGGCAATCGAAGGATGTAAGCTGTATAACTGTCTTTGGCAATTGACTGACGGGCATTGACAAAATCCCCATCAGTCAATTGCAAAAGGCAGCTTTATTCAGAACAGCTGACATCCTTGGACAAGACCTTTAACACCAGCAAAATACTTCTCAGATCCTTGGAAAGGACTCACGAGGTAGATAAACAATCCGACATCCAGTCTAAACATCTGGCGGAGTGTGTAACCAGCTACGATGATGCCATAATAGCAACAGCAACTCTGTTTAGGCGCCTTGCATGCCAGCTTCTAATAAGCTGCCTTACATTTTATTTTAATTATTAACACCATTTCTCTGTCTTGATATATCTTAAATGTTCGGTTAAACAGCAACTGCAAATGAACGCAACCTGCAACCGTGTGGAACAAATGCTGGGGGGAAAAAAAGATATAACACAATTTCTATCCCACCCCAAACCAACAACACTCTTTGCTTGCCAAGAAAGTTAAAAAGAGAGGATCTTCTTGCTCAATCGCTTCCTCCCGATCTGTGTTTGGATACCCCATCACAATCCTCCCCGCTGTTCCTTTAACGAAGTCACGGAAGGATCACCTGGTGGCCTCCTTTCCTTCTCTATTCTTCTGCTGTGATGTACTTAAAAAGGCGAGAGCTGTAGAATTCGAGATAGCTATACACTGTCATAAAAAGGATGCGGGTGGCTCAGTGGCTAAGACGCTGAGCTTGTCGATCGAAAGGTTGATAGTTCAGCGGTTTGAATCCCTGGTGCCGCGTAACGGGGTGAGCTCCTGTGACTTGTCCCAGCTTCTGCCAACCTAGCAGTTCGAAAGCCTGTAAAAAAGGCAAGTAGAAAAACAGGGACCACCTTTGGTGGGAAGGGAACAGCGTTCCGTGCGCCTTTGGCGTTGAGTCACGCCGGCCACATGACCACGGAGACGTCTTCGGGCAGCGCTGGCTCTTCGGCTTTGAAACGGAGATGAGCACCGCCCCCTAGAGTCGGGAACGACTAGCACATATGTGCGAGGGGAACCTTTACCTTTATGCACTGTCATTCTCCAGATAATGTGAATTGTTGCTTGTGGCTCATATCTTTTTCCTCTATTGTGTTGGTCTCTCTCATTTTTGCTCTTCAGAGTTTCTGATGTTTGGTAATGTCTAATTAAATTAATAACGTAATTTAATAATACAGGCAGTCCTCAACTTATGATCACAACTGAGCTCAACATTTCTGCTGCTAAGCAAGACAGTTGGTTTACCCCATTTTATGACCTTTCTTGCCACAAGTTGCTAAGTTAGTAATATGGTTGTGAAGTGAATCTGGCTTCCCCATGAACTTGGCATATTACCGTCCCTTGGTGATTGGGCCAAAGTCACCCAGATGGCTTTCATGGCTTAGGCGGAACTAGAACTCACCGTCTCCTGGTGACTGGCCCAAAGTCACCCAGATGGCTTTCATGGCTTAGGCGGAACTAGAACTCACTGTCACGTGGTGATTGGCCCAAAGTCACCAAGCTGGCTTTCATGGCTTAGGCGGAACTAGAACTCACCGTCTCCTGGTGATTGGCCCAAAGTCACCCAGATGGCTTTCATGGCTTAGGCGGAACTAGAACTCACTGTCACGTGGTGATTGGCCCAAAGTCACCAAGCTGGCTTTCATGGCTTAGGCGGAACTAGAACTCACCGTCTCCTGGTGATTGGCCCAAAGTCACCCAGCTGGCTTTCATGGCTTAGGCGGAACTAGAACTCACCGTCACCTGGTGATTGGGCCAAAGTCATTCAGCTGGCTTTCATGGCTTAGGTGGGACTAGAACTCACCGTCTCCTGGTGATTCGGCCAAAGTCACCCAGCTGGCTTTAATGGCTTAGGCGGAACTAGAACTCACCGTCTCCTGGTGATTGGGCCAAAGTCATTCAGCTGGCTTTCATGGCTTAGGTGGGACTAGAACTCACCGTCTCCTGGTGATTGGCCCAAAGTCACCCAGCTGGCTTTCATGGCTTAGGCGGAACTAGAACTCACCGTCACCTGGTGATTCGGCCAAAGTCATTCAGCTGGCTTTCATGGCTTAGGTGGGACTAGAACTCTCCTGGCTTCTAGGCCAGCACCTTCACCACTATACCAATCCGAGAATCAAGCACCCAGGAAAAATTCCCAGAAACTACAGAAATTTCCTGCAGCCAACAGGCAAGGCAAGGAAGCCGGGAAGGTTGCCTCGTGCATCTCTAGTGCATCTCCTTCAGTCAGGCGGCAGTTTGCAAACTCTTTCCTCTCCCACACAGTTGCCATAAATGCACATCCGACAGAAGGCCCAGATGGGAGCATCATCAATGACTTATCTTCGGAAATTTTGCCAGTACAGATTAGAGAACAACCGTTTTCTAGCCTGGTGCCTCCTTCTCCTTCTCCTTCTCCTTCTCTTCTTCTTCCTCCTCCTCCTCCTCCTCCTTCCTCCTCTTCCTCCTCCTGTTCTTCTTCTCCTTCTCCTTCTCCTCCTCCTCCTTTTCTTCTTCTTCCTCTTCCTCTTCCTCCTCCTCTTCTTCTTCTCCTTCTCCTCCTTCTCTTATTCCTCCTCCTCCTCCTCCTCTTCTCCTTCTCCTCCTCCTCCTTCTCTTCCTCCTCCTCCTCCTCCTCTTCTTCTTCTCCTTCTCCTCCTTCTCTTCTTCTTCCTCCTCCTCCTCCTTCCTCCTCTTCTTCCTCCTCTTCTTCTTCTCCTTCTCCTACTCCTTCTTTTCTTCTCCTTCCTCCTCCTCTTCCTCCTCTTCTCCTTCTCCTTCTCCTCCTCCTCTTCTTCTTCCTCCTCCTCTTCCTCCTCTTCTTCTTCTCCTCCTACTCCTACTCCTACTTCTTCTTTCAGATAACTTCCTGCAGTTTTCCTGGCAAGATTTTTTACAGATGTGGTTTGCCCTTGCCTCTGTTTTAGGGCTGAGAGCAAGAGGCTGGCCCAAGTTCACAAAACTGCATTTGTGCCCAAGACAGATCTAGAATTCACTGTCTCCTGGTTTCTAACCTGTTGCCTTAATCACCATGCCAAATAGCCATCTTCAATTATTATTCAATTATGCCTGTTATCTTCCTGGCTGGGAGTTCTTTTCCTGCCATACTGGGTCACTTTGTTGAAAGAGAAAGAGGGAAGGAGGGAGAGAGGGAGGGAAGGAGAGAGAAGGAGATTGATCGGAGAAGGGAAGGAGGAGGGAGAGAGGGAAGGAGATGAATCAGGGAGAGAGGGAGGGAGAAAGGAAGGAAAGAGAGAGGGAGAAAGGAAGGAAGGAGAGAGGGAGGAGGGAAGGAGATGAATTGGGAGAGGCAGGGAGGGGAGAAGGAAAGGAGGGAAAGGGACAGAGAGAAGGAGATTGATGCAAGTAGGAAGCAGAGAGAGAAAGAGAGAAAGAGAGAGAGAGAAGATGAATCGGGGAAGGGAGGGAAGGAGAGACAGAGGGAAGGAGAGAGAGGAAGAAAGGGAAGGAGATAGATGAGAGAAGGATGGGAGAAGGAGGGAGGGAGGGAGAAAGGAAGGAAGGAAGGAAGGAGAGAGGGAGAAAGGAAGGAAGGAGAGACAGAGGGAAGGAGAGAGAGGAAGAAAGGGAAGGAGAGGGAAGGAGATAGATGAGAGAAGGATGGGAGAAGTAGGGAGGGAGAAAGGAAGGAAGGAAGGAGAGAGGGAGAAAGGAAGGAAGGAGAGACAGAAGGAAGGAGAGAGAGGAAGAAAGGGAAGGAGAGGGAAGGAGATAGATGAGAGAAGGATGGGAGAAGGAGGGAGGGAGAAAGGAAGGAAGGAGAGAGGGAAAGAGAGAGGGGGAAAGAGATGAATTGGGAGTGGGAGGGAGGGAAGAAGGAAAGGAGAGAAAGGGAGAGAGAGAAGGAGATGGATGGAAGAAGGAAAGAGAGAGAGAGAGAGAGAGAGAAGATGAATTGGGGAAGGAGAGACAAAGGGAAGGAGAGAGAGGAAGAGAGAAAAGGAGATGAATCAGGAAGAAAAGACAGAGAGAGGGAGAGAGAGGGAGAGAGAGAGAGAGAGAGAGAGAGAGAGAGAGAGAGAGAGAGAGAGAGAGAGAGAGAATTTCTCTGTCTGAAATGATGCCAAACACCTGATGCTAAAGATGATCGGTCTAATTCCCTTGCCCAGAACCGCAAGTTCATCCCCAAAGGTATGAATTGCATCAGAGCTGGACCGAGAGCCCGGCAGGACCTTACGGAAAAACCACCTTCCCGATTTCCAAGAACTCCGCAACGGAGAGCTGGCCTCCCCATCACCCCAGGAGCATTGCCGACTAATTAGATCACCCCTCTTAGCTAATGCAGCATTAAGGCCCATTAAGGACGGAGCTGCGGTGTGATCCCGGAGGGCAGGCTGGCCATCACAGACCGTAAAACGCCCCCCCCACCCTCAATTTTAATGAAGTTCCTTTCAAAGCCCAGCACTTCCCTCCCCACCCCCCACCCCCCAGCAACGGTGGCCATCGCCAGTGAAATGGTTGGAAATACGACCATGGAGAACCTCAAACGGCTTCTGAGGGCTTCAGGTTGAGATCTTTAGCTTTGAAGGCCTCTTCTGGACTTCAGAAGAACAGAGTTGGAAGGGACCTTGGAGGTCTTCTAGTCCAACCCCCTGCTCAAACAGGAAACCCTACACCATTTCAGACAAATGGCTGTCCAATCTCTTCTTAAAAGCCTCCAGTGATGGAGCAACCACAACTTCTAGTGGCAAGCAGTTCCACTGATTAATTGTCCTCACCATTAAGAAGTTTCTCCTTAGTTCTAGGTTGCTTCTCTCCTTGATGAGTTTCCATCTGTTCCTACTTGTCCTGCCTTCAGGCGCTTTGGAGAATAGCTTGACTGCCTCTTCTTTGGGGCAGCCCCTGAGATATTGGAAGACTGCTATCATGTCACCCCTGGTCCTTCTTTCCGTTAAACTAGACGTATCCAATTCCTGCAACCATTTTTCAACTGTTTTAGTGCGTTTTGGTTTTATGTCCAAAGCATCTCCTTTACATGTCCCCCAAAAAACCTTTTTAAAATGTCTTTTTAGGTCATAAATCATTTGACACGATTGATGGAGCAAAACCCAAAAATGTAAAGTTGAGACAACACACTATAAGCTGCATAAGATAGTTTATAAACCACAATGGCTAGATTTCCATTTTATTCATTCTTAAACTCCCAAGTTGAACAGAACCCCATTGTTGTTTTCAGAGGTGTCCCTAAGGTAAAGGTAAAGGTTCCCCTCGCACATACGTGCTAGTCGTTCCCGACTCTAGGGGGCGGTGCTCATCTCCGCTTCAAAGCCGAAGAGCCAGCGCTGTCCGAAGACGTCTCCGTGGTCATGTGGCCGGCATGACTCAACGCCAAAGGCGCACGGAACGCTGTTCCCTTCCCACCAAAGGTGGTCCCTGTTTTTCTACTTGCCTTTTTTACAGGCTTTCGAACTGCTAGGTTGCCGGAAGCTGGGTCAGGTCACAGGAGCTCACCCCATTACGCGGCACTAGGGATTTGAACCGCTGAACCGCCGACCTTTCGATCGACAAACTCAGCGTCTTAGCCACTGAGCCACCGCGACCTCTTAGGTGTCCCTAAGAGCGGGTCAAAAAAGGCAAGATGGCAACCACAACAGTACAATATCCTGTCTCTTTTTATGTCGATTTGTCCTTCGTCGTTTTATGGGGAGGCTTGCTGCAGAAAAAAAAGGTTTCTGATGAAATGTTAAAAATAACCAAGAGAAATGAGGATCTATTAATATCCTAACCATTTTTTTGGGGGGGAGGAATGAATAATAATAATTCTTCCCCCACCCCCCATCCCCAGTCAGGAAAGTCAGCATTTTATAAAGAGGTAATGCTTTTTTCCAATGTTTTTAAAGAGAAACATAGATTTACCGATGGCTGACATTTAAAAAAAAAACGATTTAATTCATCCACGGAGCTGCGGGTTTTTAAAATATTATTATTATTATTATTATTATTATTATTATTATTATTATTATTACTACTACTACTACTACTACTACTACTATTACTGTTGCTGCTGCTGCTGCTGCTGTTACTACTACTACTACTACTACTACTACTACTACTACTACTACTATTATTATTATTTCTGGGTGACTTACTGGGGATCCAAAGCTCAGGCTGTTTTTTTTTTTTACAACTTCCTATTTACCATCCAAACTTTTTTTTTCATCCTTTTTATTTATTTATTTATTTATTTATTTTTAAAAAAGGGGGGATCTGTCAATCTGCAAAGCTACTCAGCCTGCAAGGCCGGATCCCCAGGCAAGATTTGGAGAAGGGGCCTCTGTCTTTTTCTATTGCATTGTCTTCCATTTGATCTTTCATGCATTTTTCATCTTCTCTTAGAGATCATCTCCGTCCTTGGCTCGCTCTGATTGATTGCAATTTCTTGGCTTTGGGTGACTGGAGGCCAATAAATTATTTAAATAAAGACATTTAAAGATAGGAAAATGTCCCTGAAGCTTTGCCATCCTTTGGTCTCTTCTTCCTTTTCGCTTTTGACGCCGCCTCTAGCGGGGCTAAACTATTCCTTGTGGTCCTCGAGTTACGACCACAAATGAGCCCAGAATTTCTGCGGCTAGGGGAAACATTTGTTCAGCGAGGTTTTTTTTGCCCCATTTCACGACCTTTAAATGAAGTGAACCGCTGCAGTTGTTAAGTGAGTCACAGAGTTGTTAAGTGAATCGGGCGTCCCCCCATAGACTTTGCTTGACCAGAAGGTCGCAAAAGGGGATCCCGTGTCCAAAAGGGACACTGCAACCGTCATAAATGAGTCAGTGGCCAAGCATCTGAATTTTGATTATGCGACCACGAGGATGCCGCAATGGTCGTAAGAGTGGAAAATGGTCATAAGTCACTTTTTTCCAGTGCTGTTGGAACTTTGAATGGTCACTAAAGGAACTGTTGTAAATCAAGGACTGCTTGTATTTAGTTTTTGAATTCCCGCATTTTTTTTGCAGCTTTTCCAACCAGAGTAATTTCACTCCATCTTTGCCAGTGGTGGGTTCCTCCCGGTT
This sequence comes from Pantherophis guttatus, assembly GCF_059756535.1. Classification (NCBI taxonomy): domain Eukaryota; kingdom Metazoa; phylum Chordata; class Lepidosauria; order Squamata; family Colubridae; genus Pantherophis; species Pantherophis guttatus. The sequence goes on along the minus strand of NC_142069.1, from coordinate 4,210,401 downwards.
CCGCCGAGCCGGTAGCGGTGATGATATGACGTCACTGAACCGGTTCTGCCCCCCCCAGGCCCCCCATGTTATTCTTACGTTTTATTTGGCCCCACCCCCAATCTATTGCTGCCTCCTGAGTCCTAGCTGATTGGCTAGAGGGAAAAAACTGTTTAAACTCTTGCCCGGAGACTTCAAAGGGCCGCCCTACAGCTGATCAGTGTTAAAAGAAAACAAATGAGTAGACCGGTGCCAGCAAAATAAATGGGTAGATCAGTGCCTTCAAAAATACATGAGTAGATCAGTGCCTGCAAAAATAAATGGGTAGACCAGTGCCTGCAAATATACATGAGTAGATCAGTGCCTGCAAAAATACATGAGTAGATCAGTGCCTTCAAAAATAAATGGGTAGACCAGTGCCTGCAAAAATACATGAGTAGACCAGTGCCTGCAAAAATAAATGGGTAGATCGGTACAGCAGTTAAAAGCCTGGTAGACCAGTACCTCTGCTAAATCCTAAATAATTGTCACATGACCATCAAGCCACGCCCACAAAATCAGCCACACCCACAGAACCGGTAGTAAAAAAATTTAGAACCCACCCCTGATCTTTGCTTATAAATCATAGAGTCACAGAGTTGGAAGGGGCCTTGGAGATCTTTTAGCCCAGCCCCCTGTTAAAAGCTGGAGTCCTTCTACAGGTAGTCCTTGACTTACAACAGTTCATTTAGTGACCGTTCGAACTTACAACGGCACCGAAAAAAAGACAAGCCAGCAAAGTCGGTAAGGAAGCCAGATTCACTTAAATGACTGCGTGACTAACAACAGCAATGATTCACTTACCAACTGTGGCAAGAAAGGTCGTAAAATGGAGCAAAACTCACTTAGCGGTCTTGCTTAGCAAATGGAATTTTTTTTTAGCAATGATGGTCATAGGTTAAGGACTACTTGAGGGTCATCAAGAGAAGATCCAACACACGGAACAGAATAGCAGATTTGCCCCCTGCTGTTCTGTCCCCGTCCCACACGCACACACACCAACAGACGTTCAAGAGTTAAAGACTAAACCAGCCGACAAAATCCTTTTCCTTATGATAACGGAACTTGACAACAACCTAGTGGCTGCCTGCCAAGAGTGTATTACTTACGAAGAGGAGAGATAACTTCTCCCCACTTCTGGTACATCAAAAGAAACAGCTCAATAATTACAGAATCAATCAAGTTCAGAGATAATCCAGCAAAGTCTATAGCAAAAGTCTGGCAATGCAGAATGGCGTGGAAGCTTTCACCTTTGTTCGTCACAAGGTTTGACTGGCCACCACGCTCCCTTTTATATCCTGTGGGGTGTGTGGTCCAGTGACTCAGCCTAATCTCGGGCACGCCTTTTCTTCTGTTGCGCGCGCTTATCTCTGCGACGCTGGCGTGGATCCAGCCAAGACTCATTACCCTCATCACTGTCCACCTGTGGCTGCGTGGACGTGCTTGGCCCCAGCCCTATCTCTTGCCCTTCGGCGGACACCGAAGGCATTGCCAGAGAGGAGGGTCCTGGAGAGGGAGGCCTTGCCAACTCCTCTCCTTCACTCTCGGAGTCCTCTCCTGCCGATGACACAGGCTCAGGTAACGGAGCAACAACACTTGCTCTGTGGCAGCCCTTCAAGTATTGGAAGATGCTACCCTGTCTCCTTGAATAGGGGGTTGGACTAGAAGATCTCCAAGGCCCCTTCCAGCTCTATTATTCTGTGACTCTTACTGGAAACACCTGCTTTGTTTATCTATGCTCAAAATCTTTGTATTATTCGTTGACAACCAACCAGGATTTTGCATTTCTCCATTCATCGTCGGTTTTCTTGAAAAGGCGTCTTGCTAAATTGATGAGTTTTGCTCCTAACGGCCTTCCGTTATTGCAACGGAAGATGGAATATTTGTGCCGAAATAGACCCATCCAAGATTAATTAAACAGGGTTATTGATGAACTTGCTGAATTAAGGCCCGCAAAATGAGATTTCAGGGAGATGAGATTTTTTTTTTTAGTTATTATCCTTACTCGACGGTTTCACAGATGGTAACATTTTGATAATGAAATGTTAAGCGGTATTGAACAGTGATATTCCAATGTTTAAATCAATCCACGTTAAATGATTTTCTTCCTTAAATATTCCAAGGATGGAACGCAGTCATTTTTTTACCCCCCAAAAATTCTCTCTTTTTGGGTTCATTTTTGTGAACAGGGCTTCATGATGAATGCTTGAAGAAACAAGCTTCCACCATAATTTATACTTTACCCTTTATATCTTGCGTTTCACCTTTGCAAAACTCGACATGGTAAAGTTGAAATATAATGGAAGACATGTACTTTATATTAAAAAGGGCACAGATCCAGTTTCGGGTATTTTCAGATGAAACGGGACGGTATTTATTTATAAAATGATTATATTAACGGTGCCTTCCAGAGGGAAAAAAGGCCCCTCAGGCAACAGACTTACTAAAACATTTAAAAAAACAGTAGCATAATAAGCAAATGCCATATTAAATGGATTAAAGAGGAAGCAAAGAGGAGAAATTCGTTTAAAACCGTCTCTAGCCATCACGAGGGTCTGTGTTCACTCAGTATGTTTAATCCGATTACCGAACAAACCCGTTTTTCCGAGTTCACACAATACTTTGAAACAGGAATTCTCCAAACAGGAACAAATCACACACAGGTACAAAACAAATGCAACTTAAAACCTATCAGATTTAGTGTGTCGTGTGCAGAGGTGGGATTCACTGTTACAACCGGTTCGCCCAGCACCGGAAATGTGAGCATGCGCCATCCGTGCATGCGTGCAACGGCAAACAACACAGCAATTTGCATGTGCCAACTGCCCATACATGTGGCGTCAAAAATACAGTGATGGGATTGCGCCTGAGCGGGTGGGCAGAGCCACCCGCAGGTTATCACTACCGATTTGCCCGAACCGGCTGAATCCCACTTCTGGTTGTGTGAATCTATCCGACAGGTCTTGCAGAAAATAGTTTAATTGTCCAATTAAGGAAGCCATATTAACTTCTCTTCTTTAGGCTAAACAAACCAAGTTTCTTTAAACCTTCGTTGAAGGATTTAGCCACCGAGCCTTTCACCCAGGGGTGAAATGTTCCCGGTTCGGACCAGATCGCCCAATCCGGTAGCGATGGCGCCGGGTGGTTCGGAGAACCGGTAGCAAAAATCCCTGTCCCCGAAGAGGTTGTAGAAAAAATGCTTTTAAAAGTAAAAAAAAAGCCTCTGACGATCCCAGCTGAGCAGCGCAATCGTCAGAGGCTTTTTTTTTTTACTTTTAAAAGCAATGCTTTTAAAAGTAAAAAAAAAAGATTGCGCGCTACAGCTGATCACCCCCCCGTCACGTGCTGTTCTACTTACTGCATGCCTCCTTTTGGCATGCACTCCACGCGTGCACCTTGCATTTGGTGCATGGTGCGCATTGCGCACGCGCTGCCAGTGAACCGGTAGTAAACCGGTTCAGATTTCACCACTGCCTTCCCTATCTTTGTCGCTCTTCTCGATACGCCATGCCCATTGCAAACTATTGGTTCACTTCATGACTGTGGCATCCGTTTCACCGTCACGGCGGCCGCTTTACAATAGCTGTGTTAACGACCAGCGCAAAAAATGTCATAAATTCAAGTTGGTCATGTGACCTATCCATTTTTACAATCGTCAAGACTTGAGGCTGTGATGGGCAGGCTCCACGAGCGATCTGGTTCCCCCCTCCCCCCTCCCAGCCAGGCTGCCAAGCCACAATGGTTGGGGACCGCTGGACTAGAAGACCTCTAAGGTCCCTTCCGACTCTTGTTACTCTGTGATGCTTCCTAAGGACCCACCTTTGCCTTAGAAATGCAGGATGGGCTTTGCCCCCCATGCTTTCTACTGTCGGGATTCCGACAGATGCCCTAATTAAACCATGAGCCTCAAGCCAAGCTTTGAAAGAAATCCAGTTATTTATTAGGAACTTCATGTTGGCACGTTCCAAGTGAAGCCAACTCCACATAATTTACGGCCCAGACGTGACCCTGCTTCCCCCTTCCCCCCCCCCCCAGAGTGTGTCATCAATCACATTCAACAACAGAGCAATTTTGACGGTTGTAGAGATCATTCCCCTCCGGCCGCTGTGGGTAACCCTGGGAGACAGCCTTGAGAGAGATATGTCTGGAATGTGCTTTTGTTTTTGGCTGCTGTGCAGGGAACCCTCCCAAAGGGCCCACCAGAACAACTGGCAGCCACCTCCGACAAAGCCCCAGAGGTTTTGTCCATTCCGGGACCAGAAGGTGACATTCCGCAGAGTTCGATACACACTGGCTAACCATGATGATAAAAGCAACTCTTGCGAGTTCTTCTCAGATGTAAATGAAATTTGATTCCCGAATAGAGATCTCGTGTTTTACAATTTGAATGTTGTGAGGTTCTGAGTTTTTAATCCACCTGAATGGCCTTCCTCCTGCTGGCCCGCTGGCTCCAACGTTGCCAACCAGAGGTGGGAATTCTTAGCGGAGAGAAAATATGAAATGCGCAGGTTTAACAAAACTCCAAGGCACCCAAAATGACTCGCTTTCATGCCTTATAGGTCAAGAATGAGATCATTTCCCATCGGCTGATAGTCCTCGACTTACAACGGTTCACTTAGTGACCGTTCAAAGTTACAACGGCACTGACAAGTGACTTATGACCATTTTTCAGACTTACGACCATTGCCGCATCCCCATGGTCACATGATCAAATGTCAGGAAATTGGCAACTGACTCACATTTATGACGCTCACAGTGTCCCTGGGTCACGCAATCCCCTTTTGCGACCTTCTGACAAGCAAAGGCAACGGGGGAAGCCCGATTCGCTTAACAACCACGTTCCTAACTTAACTGCAGGGATTACACTTTAGCGACGGTGGCAGGAAAGATCGTACAATGAAGCAAAACTCACTGAACAACTGTCTCGCATAGCAACAGAAATTTGGGGGCTCAATCGTGGTCGTAAGTCGAGGACTATCGTCATTTCCTATCTCGCAGTCAGGAAAGAAGAGGATATTTGTAAATCAGGATTGAACTGCGGGAACGTCGGTATTTCTCCACCTTGGCAAGTTTTAAGATCAGTAGATTTCAACTCCCAGAAATTCCACTTTTCACTTTGAGCAGGTGTGTCTAACCTTGGCCTCTTCAACACCTGTGGACTTCAACTCCCAGAATCCCCCAGCCAGCATGTCTTAAGATGGGCGGGCCACAACTCACAGAATTAGAACATGCTGGCTGGGGGATTCTGGGAGTTGAAGTCCACCCATCTTAAAACGTGCTGGCTGGGGAATTCTGGGAGTTGAAGTCCACCCATCTTAAAGTGTGCTGGCTGGGGGATTCTGGGAGTTGAAGTCCACCCATCTTAAAACGTGCTGGCTGGGGGATTCTGGGAGTTGAAGTCCACCCATCTTAGAATGTGCTGCCTGGGGAATTCTGGGAGTTGAAGTCCACCCATCTTAAAATGTGCTGGCTGGGGGATTTTGGGAGTTGAAGTCCACCCATCTTAGAATGTGCTGCCTGGGGAATTCTGGGAGTTGAAGTCCACCCATCTTAAAACGTGCTGGCTGGGGGATTCTGGGAGTTGAAGTCCACCCATCTTAAAGCGTGCTGGCTGGGGGATTCTGGGAGTTGAAGTCCACCCATCTTAAATCATGCTGGCTGGGGGATTCTGGGAGTTGAAGTCCACCCATCTTAAAACATGCTGGCTGGGGGATTCTGGGAGTTGAAGTCCACCCATCTTAAAACATGCTGGTTGGGGTTTTGTGGGAGTTGAAGTCCACCCATCTTAAAGTGTGCTGGCTGGGGAATTCTGGGAGTTGAAGTCCACCCATCTTAAAGTGTGCTGACTGGGGGATTCTGAGAGTCGAAGTCCACAGGTGTTAAAGTGGCCAAGATTAGAGACCCCTGACTTAGAGGGTTATTGCAACGCTTACCTGTGAAAATCACAAGCAGGTGAACAAAGGACCTTTTATAAGAGAAAAGAGCTGAGTGTAGAATTTCACTTTTAAGATTGCCGCTGGCTTGATTGTCGCTGATCGAAGATAGTTAAGGCAACTGACATTGATTGAGGGGCAGGCTGGTGCTGCGACGGCAGAGCTCTGGCAAGATCAGGCTATCTTGATGAATTAAATGGGGGGGGGCCTGCCGTGAGGAGCGAGCCTAAATAACTGCTGGAGAAGTCTTTTGAAGGCTGGAAGGAATATTGGATTCCTGCAAAGGTTCCAGTTAAAACTTAGCAAGCGTTGCCTAGCAGGAAATGTCAAAGCAGAAAGGTTGGGAAGAATTGCCTCCAGAAGGCTGATCGTAGGCGTTAGCCATGATTTGATCCCGAAGCCATGTTCATGCATGGATTAGCAAAGTCACTCTTTTCCATGGTTTGAAGGGCTACAACCATCATCGATTTGGCTGGCTTATCGTTTGCATTATCATGCGTTGTTTAAAGAACCATTTAGCTCTATGTTTTTTCAAAGGGAACAACTTTAAGATGGGCGGACTTCAACTCCCAGAATTCCCCAGCCAGCAATGCTTTAAGATGGGTGGACTTCAATGCCCAGAATTCCCCAGCCATCATGCTTTAAGATGGGTAGACTTCAACTCCCAGAATTCCCCAGCCAGCAATGCTTTAAGATGGGTGGACTTCAACTCCCAGAATTCCCCAGTCAAGTATGCTTTAAGATGGGTGGACTTCAACTCCCAGAATTCCCCAGCCAGCAATGCTTTAAGATGGATGGACTTCAACTCCCAGAATTCCCCAGCCAGCAATGCTTTAAGATGGGTAGACTTCAACTCCCAGAATTCCCCAGCCATCATGCTTTAAGATGGATGGACTTCAACTCCCAGAATTCCCCAGTCAAGTATGCTTTAAGATGGGTGGACTTCAACTCCCAGAATTCCCCAGCCAGCAATGCTTTAAGATGGGTAGACTTCAACTCCCAGAATTCCCCAGCCATCATGCTTTAAGATGGGTGGACTTCAACTCCCAGAATTCCCCAGCCAGCTCAACAACTTTAAGATGTGTGGATTTCAACACCCAGAATCCCTCAGCAAGCATGTTTTAAGATGGGTTAAACTCACTTAACTGTGTCGCTTAGCAATGGAAGTTTTGGGCTCAATTGTGGTCATAAGTCAAGGACTACCAGTGAATGAATGAATGAATGAATGAATGAATGAATGAATGAATGAATGAATGGTTATCTCGGCTTGTTTTCCCAATTTTCCATACGGTTTTTATCTGTTTAATGTTTTTACATGTACATGTTTTTACATGTACATTAAATGTACACATTTAATGTTTTACATGTACACGTACAGCATCCCTCTCTATGAGAGAGAAGGGCAATTCCTTTTATAAAGCTTTAAATTTTTTTATTAGTTTATAATATGGCATACAAAGAGAATACGAAAGTAAATAGTAGGAAAGTTAGGAGGGGGCGATTCCTAAGTCTGATCAATCAATCAACCCATAAACTAAACGGCAGCTTCAGCGTGTCACAAAGTGTGTGTGTGTGTGACAATTTCCTGCACCCACTCGCGTTCTCCTCCCCATCCCGGAAGAAAATCAGCCGAGCTCTCGTGCAGCCCCGTTTGCAAAAAGAAAACGCCTTTTTATTACGGATACATAATTGTCAGTAACTTGGGTTTTCAGCCTGCTGGTACGTACAGGGATGTAACCAGCCGCCTTAATCATGATTTGCAAATCAAGGGACTTTCTGTGCCACAGAGGTTTCGGAGACAACGATCCCCAGCGCAAGACCGAGATTCGGAGCGACAAAGACGGTCGTCCGGCAATAAATTAAACCGCGCCTTTCTGCCATGATGCAAAAGGACGCTATGGAAATTTGGAAGGTGGGTAGGTGCAATGAAAACAACGAGATTTTAGGGCGGCGGGAGAGATCTTTTCCTAAGGCAGGGGTATCCAACTTTGTTGACTTTAAAATTTGTGGACTTCAACTCCCACAATTCCCCAGCCAGCATGGCTGGCTGGGGAATTCTGGGAATTGAAGTCTACAAGTCTTAAAGTTACCAAGGCTGGACACCTCTGTCCTAATGGCCAGGTGAGGTTTGATCTTCTCTTCCCTTCAATTACTACTAAGTGGGTTATGCGTTACGTCGTTCCTAGCCTAATGAGATGAACGTGGTGGCGGTGATGCCGAAGCCGCCGTGCCCGCGACTGTCGATCTGGGTCTTCTGGAGATGGTGCACTTTCCGCCAATGCTGTAAACGGGGTGCTGGATCGTTCCGGAATAACCCGCCTCGCCTCCCCATCCTTCCAGCTGCTAGAATTGAAGCGGAGGGAAGGATGCTCCGTGCGCTGCAGATGTTAGCCTCCCCGTCCAGCATTGCACTGCAAGAGAAGAGGGGGAGGGGAAAAAAAATTAAGGGAAGGAAAAAGAAAGAAAGGAAAAAAATGAGAATGAAGAAGCAGAGCTAGGAAACTAGGTGTGAAACGTTATCTATGGGGGGGGAGAAATTGTCCCCCTCAGAACGGGCTCGCAATTTGGGTGTCCTCCCTAGACTCACAGCTAAGATTAGAGCAACATGTCAGCTGTGGCTAGGGAGACCTTTGCACAGGTTCGCCTGGTGCACTAATTGCGACCCTACTTCGATCAGGAGGCTCTCCTCACCGTCACTCATGCCCTTGTCACCTCACGGTTAGATTATTGCAACGCGCTTTACATGGGGCTACCCTTGAAGAGTGTTCGGAGACTACAGTTGGTCCAGAATGCAGCCGCGCGAGCTGTCGTGGGTGCACCTAGGTACACCCACATTACACCAATTCTCCGCGAGCTGCACTGGCTCCCCATTGGTCTCCGGGCACAATTCAAGGTGTTGGTTATTACCTTTAAAGCCCTACATGGCTCAGGGCCAGGTTATCTTCGAGACCGCCTTCTACCGCATAGCTCCCAGCGACCGGTAAGATCCCACAGAGTTGGTCTCCTCCAGGTCCCGTCAGCTAAACAATGCCGGCTGGCGGGCCTGCGGGGGAGGGCCTTCTCTGTGGCTGCCCCGGCTCTCGGGAACCAGTTACCTCCTGAGGTCCAGACCATCCCCACCCTATTGGCCTTCCAAAAAGCGGTGAAGACCTGGCTTTTCCGGCAGGCCTGGGGCCGTTGATCTCGCTTTGCGATCCGACGAGATCCGGCCATGAATGGTGTGAATGGGTTTTAATGTTTTTAATTTTTAAGTGTTTTTATAGTGATTTCTGGAGTGCATTGTGAGCCGCCCTGGGTCTTCGGAGAGGGGCGGCATATAAATTGAATAAATAAAATAAATAAATTCCACTCCCTTCTAGCTCTGATAATGGTTTTTTTTTTAACAAAATTGATTTATATGCCGCCCTTCTCTGGAGACTCAGGGCGGCTTACAATGCTTTTAAGCAATAGCCTTCATACTTTTTGTATATACCTGTTTAGTAGGGCTTTCGCCCCCCTCCCGCCAAGCGGTGTTCTTTTTTATACAAAGTCAGCTTATTGCCCCCACAAACCGGGTCCTCATTTTACCTACCTCGGAAGGACGGAAGGCTGAGTCAACCTTCAGCCTGGTGAGATTCGAACTTGCAGTAATTGCAGGCAGCTGGTAGTACTTAACAGTGCTTTAGTCTGCTGCGCCACCAAGGCTCCTTGCAATACAGTACTAAATGCCTCCGTCTGCTGACGATCTTAACTGGGGCTTATTTTGGGGGTAGGGCATATATTACGAGCATCCAGAAAAAATCATGCTAGGGCTTATTTTCCGGTTGGGTCTTATTTTCGGGAAAACAGGATATTTGTATATCCCATCTTTTATTCTTGGTTATGCCGCATAAACTGAAGTCCTGCCTTCTTTCGCTTTGTGTTCTTCAGAGAAATGATCGCTGTTTCTCTGTCTCTGTGTGTGTGTGTGTGTGTGTGTCTTCAGGCTACGGAGGGGGAGAACCAAGCAGAGCCCTGCTTCTTCCTTTCAGGTATCCAACAGGTGAGCCCAAAAAAAAAACAAGCCATTCTCCATCACCTGCAGTTTGCTGACTTGGGGGGGGGAGGGGAATCCATTTTTCTGCCGGGGGTGGAAGAGGCCCTGCATGACACAAGGAAAATTCAGCAGGGCGCATGGAGGGGGGCTGCCACAGCTCCACCTGCATCGTTTTGGATTAATTGCTCAGAAAACTTGCTAATGTCGGACATTTCTCCTGATTATAAACAAAACTCTAACTCGCGTGCCAAATTATTCCGGGCACCGGCATCAATCAGAACCGTAAATGCAACTCTGGAGGCAGAAGAAGAAGTTCACAACCGGCGCTGTGGCACTTTCAGGAGCTGGTTGAGCGAACGAACAACTGTCAGCCCTGCGAGGTAGTCCAGAAAAACAACACTGCAGGTAGTCCACGATTTAACAACCAGAACTTCTCACACCCAGATCTTCTTTGGTTTATATCTCGGAGGGCCTCTCGTGGACTATGAATGCTAACATGCTTGTGAAGAAGGCACAGAAGAGGCTGTACTTCCTGAGAATGCTCAGGAAGAGCCTTAGTAGTACAGTGGTTTAAAGCACCCTGTTATTAACACAGCTGCCTGCAATTACTGCTGGTTCGAATCTCACCAGGCTCAAGGTTGACTCAGCCTTCCATCCTTTCTAAGGTAGGTAAAATGAGGACCCAGATTGTGGGGGCAATAAGCTGACTTTGTATAAATATACAAAAGGATGAAGGCTATTGCTTAACGCATTGTAAGCCGCCCTGAGTCTCCGGAGAAGGGCGGCATATAAATCAAATTAAAAAAAAAAAAAAGATAAATCTATCTCAGCATCTCCTTCTGTCCTACTATCGCAGCACCATGGAGAGTGTCCTGACATACGGCATTCTTGCATGGTATGGGAGCAGCTCTGCAGCGGACAAAAATGCTCTACAGAGAATCATTAAAACTGCCCAGAATCTCATCAGGCTCCAGCTACCAGCCCTGGACGACATCTTCGCATCTCGCTGTTTGAGAAAGTTCCCCAATCCCCAGGCCGCATCCCAATCCTGGTCCGTGGCCCGTGGGGAACAGGGCTGTTTAAGCTGCGGGAGAACAAGCAAAGCCTCTCCCTTGACTTCAGTTGTCGGAAGGTGGCAAGAGGGGATCGCGTGACCCCAGGACACTGTGACCGTCATAAATATGACCAATTGCCAAGTGTCACTTTTTTTTTCAATGCCGCTGTAACTTCGAGCGGTCACTAAACAGACAGTCGTAAGCCGAGGAACTACTTGCATATGCCTAAGTGTTTTAAGGGCGGTGGGGAAGCATGCTGCGCCCCCGCTTCCCCTGAAACGCCCAGACTCCGAGAAAACCGCCTCCGACGTGTTTTCCCGTGCCAGCGACAAGCGAAGCCGAACGGAGAAGCGTCTTCCGTTTCTCTTCTGTTGAGAGTGTTATAAATGGGGAGTATCGAACGAGCAACTTGAAAATGCCAGGAAAGCTGTGTGAGTACAGATGCCCTAATTGTCTTCCACTTTCCCGGCTCCTTCCAGATGGTCGCTGCCAGTTTCCGGCACTCTCGAGACACACTCCGCACAAAAAGAAATTCTGGCCGGCTGCCTCCGTGGCCATTATCATCTCGCTCGCTTGCTCTGGACGCGCAGAGCCACAAAGGAAGAGAACGAGAGGCTCTCCAGCCAAAACCGGCTTCCTCGACCAGACCTCGTCCGTCCGAAAGGGACGTAAGAGAGTACGTTGGCTGGCGGGCCAACTTGGGAGAGACCGGATAATAATAATTAAAAAAAAAAAAAAGAAACCACAGGAGGGTTTAATTTAAAAAGCAGGGCTCTCGGCGAGCCAAACGGACGCGCGGTGGCCGCTGCTGGCAATCTTACCCGAGAGCCGTTGGCGGAAAGCCATTTCGGCATTTGTGAAAAGATGAGAAGGGAGCAAAAACTCACAAAACGTTGGAACAGCGCTGATTTCGGAGGACGGCTCGGCAATTATCCATCAAGGGAAAGCGTCAGGTGCATAGAATCAGGTGTGTGTTGGTTAGGTTGCGGATCGTCCTCGACTTACGACCAAAATTGAGCCCCAAATTCCAACTACTAAGCAAGACAGTTAAATGAGTTTTTTGCTCCATTTTATGACCTTCTCGCCACAGTGGCTAAGTGAATCGGTGCTAAGTGAGTCACACGGTTGTTAAGTGAATCTGGCTTCACCATTGACCTAGCTTGTCATAAAAGAGGATCACATGAGCCCGGGACACTGCAACCGTCAAACATATGAATCTGTGGCCAAGCATCCAAATTTTGATCACACAACCATGGGGATGCTGTAATGGTTGTTAAGTGTGAAAAACGGTCGTAGGTCATTTTTTTCCAGTGCCGTTGTAACTTCAAGCGGTCACTAAACAAATGGTTGTAAATTGAGGAATACACACGACAGACAGACAGACAGACAGTTCTATCAACAGACAGAAGCACTGTAATTTAACACCAGCTGCCTGCAATTACTGCAGGTTCGAATCTCGCCAGGCTCAAGGTTGACTCAGCCTTCCATCCTTTCTAAGGTAGGTTAAATGAGGACCCAGTTTGTGGGGGCAATAAGCTGACTTTGTATAAATATACAAAAGAATGAAGGCTATTGCTTAGCGCATTGTAAGCCGCCCTGAGTCTCTGGAGAAGGGCGGCATATAAATCAAATTTAAAAAAAAAAAAAAGAATCTGGTCCACTTAAGCTCAACACGAAATTGGTGCCAGATAAGGGTGAACGGAATTCAAGAGGGATTGGACCGCTTGTGGGAATGCAATGATTCTAAGCTAATGACGCATTTAACACCGCCCCCAGCTCTGCCTATTCTTCTCCTATAGAAAGTCTTGGAGCTTAGATTGGACTTGGGCAATCCACAGCCCAGCAGTGTCCTGACCCAGCGCCCCAAACATGACAAACCCACTGATGTGAATTCAAAAGATTCCTTTATTAGGAGCCCTGGCAGCCCCGGCAAAAAGTTTCTCTTGCAGGCTTACAAGTCCGTCTGGCAGGGAGATGAATAGTTGTCTGCCCCATCTATTCATCTCCGCCCCCTGCCTTTCATCCCCAGAGCTAGGGTGGGGCTTCACTAGCAGCAGTGGCTCTTCCGTCCCGAGGACCGGCCCATGGATTTCCACTGCTCTCCTCTCCTCTGCCTTCTGTGCATCTGCACGTCAGGCACTGGGCCCAGCTGCTCCTCCTCTTCCTCATCAGCCACCTCCAGACCTGCGGACTGTTGACTCTTCATCTGAGGGCTGACGGACAGCCCAGACTCCGCCTCTGTCTCTCTCTCTCTGCCAGCTCCATTCCCTCTGGAGGGGCTGGCGGCCGACAGGCCACAAGAAGCAGCGAATGCAGCATCCCAGCATCCGATTCAGGGCTCAGTTTTACAGATGTGATTTTTCAGCACATTGTTAGGTGTGTTACGACAAAACATTTTCACCCAAGGCACCTCTCAAATGGGCTAATTTACAGAAAGCACCCAAAATCCGTGACTTCCACGAAGTTAAAATTTGGCAAATTTGACAAGACATCTGATGTCATCAAAATATCATAAAACAGTTTATGACATATATTCCCCACCACATCAACTGTTGTGGCCCGCCAGCGGCCTGTGCAGATTGTGGCTGATCCGGACGACGAGGAGGCTGGTGTGGTGTCGCGCCAGCAGCCTGTGCAGCCGGCGCTCGCGTCGGACAGCGAGGAGGCTGAAGAGGATGTGGTGCCAGAGGCAGAGACTCAGGCAGGGCCTTCAGAACCTCCGGAGGCTCCTTCAAGTGGAGAGAGTGAAGTGGAGGAGCCTCTTCTCAATGCTCAAGCACGCAGGGCTGCCAAAAGGCAGGAGTGGCTTACTCAGGAGGTCTCCTCGAGAGTAAGGCTTGGGGCTAACTGGCCACTCCCTCAGCCTATTTAAATTCGCACACAGCTGGCAAATGTTGCTGGAAACAATGTTTGGTCCTACGCAGAGCATTTGAGAGTGAGTTTTTTGTTACAACTTGGTTTCTGGGCTGATTGCCAACCCTTGTCGGACTTTGTTTAATCTCTGTAATTCATAGCAGGCTGATAAGGACATTTGTGGTAAAAGCCCCTTTTGAAAGGGGTCTGTTTGTATTAAACGGAGTTTTTGGAGCTCTGTGTGTGTGCTACACTTCTTGGGACCCGTAGCTGGGACAGAACATCAACAACCCTGTGAGGTGGCAAGATTAGAACTCACCGTCTCCTGGTGATTGGCCCAAAGTCATTCAACCGGTTTTCGTGGCTAAGGCGGAACTAGAACTCCCAGTCTCCCACTTTCTAGCCTGGTGTGCCTGAACCCCTGGATGAAATCGGCCAGCATAATGTAATACAATACATGGGGGTGAGTTAGGGTTTGTCGGGCGTGGTCATCCCATCGCAATCACAACGAGCCGAGTGCGAAGAAGGCTCAACTTTCGCACCCACCTGCCGAGCGTGCTGGACACACTTGAAGTATTCGGCGGCCAAAGCTGAGCAGCTGAGGGTCTCCTTTGGGTTCAGCTGATAGCACTGGAAGATCTGGTTCTGGAGATCGACACACACGGGGTCAGCCTTGTATCGCCTGGATGAGAGGAGACAAAAAGAAGACGCCCAACACGTCAAAAAATTGTTCTCACAAGTGAAGATATGCACCCTGAGGACTCAGAAGGAGAGAATAACAGAGTCGGAAGGGACCTTGGAGGTCTTCTAGTCCAACCCCCTGCACTGTAATTGCAACTGACATGTATTTATGACGGTTACAGTGTCCCGGGGTCATGTGATTCCCTTTTGCAACCTCTGACCAGCAAAATCAATAAAGTTTCATTGACCAACCGTGTGACTAGCTTAACAATTGCAGTGATTCACTTAACACCGGTGGCAAGAAACATTGTAAAAGAGGGGAAAACTCACTTAACAACCGTCTCGCTTAACAAGAGAAATGTTGGGCTCAATTGTGGTCTTAAATCAAGGACAACCTGCACTGAGTTTCTCTAGGAAACATCCCCACGATATTTTGGACCAGGGATGAGGGACAATGGCCCCTTTTATGACTTGTGGACTTCAACTCCCAGAATTCCTGAGTCAGCCATGCTGGCTCAGGAATTCTGGGAATTGAAGTCCACAGGTTGTAAAGGGGGGCCATGCTGGCTCAGGAATTCTGGGAGTTGAAGTCCACCCGTTGTTAAGGGGTGATGTTTGCCCACCTCAGTTTTGGACCAACTTTAGACTTGCAGCATCTCAAGATGTGAAATTAATCAGAAATTGGCAGTTACGAATCCTGCAGCTGCCGCAGCCCCAAAGAAATTAGAAAAGGAAGTTGCGTACAAATAATTTCTGAGACTTAATGAGTCACGGCTCTCGTGATTCATCCCAGCTGATGGAGCTTAATGGAGGCTCCGAAACCAACTGCTAACGCAGAGAGAATCGCTGCTAAGCAAAGCAATTAACTTAAATTGGGATTTGACTCCTGCACTGTTCGGATGGGGACATTTCAATCATGAGATGAGCTTAATCCAAGTATATCTTGGGCTCCTTCTTATGGGGGGGTGGGGGTGCGGTGGGAATTCAGAGAGAAGATTGTAGGGCGTTTGAAAGAGGGGCGCTAGATATCAATGATATCGATTTCTGCTACCAGTTTGAGCGAACCGGTCTAAACCGGCTGGATACAACCTATGGGCAGAATTTTTAATTCTCATGTGCGTTATTCAAAAATCTGTAGGAGGACATTGAAGCCCCACATATCTCTTCAATGGGGCCAGGTCGTGCAATGCGCTGGAGACAAAAACAAAAAAACAAAAAAAAAAAAAACCCACAAGGTCATCCATTTTACTGGATCTTTAATGTAATGTAAGGTAATGTAAAGTGAAGTAAAATACTTGACACAATGGACTGAGAGCGAGCATAATTTTAAGTATTTTCCAGAGCTGCCAATTTCTACCTACTCAACATCACTGGTTCTCTCTTTTTCTTTCTTTCTTTCTTTCTTTCTTTCTTTCTTTCTTTCTTTCTTTCTTTCTTTCTTTCTTTCTTCTTTCTTTCTTTCCTTCTTTCTTTCTTTCCATCTTTTTCTTTCTTTCTCTTTCTTTCTTCTTCCCTCTCTGTCCCCCTTTCTCTCCCTCTCCCTTCTTTTTTCTTCCTCCCTCCCACCCTCTCTCTGTCCTCCTCCTTCCTTTTCTCTCCCTCTCCCCTTTCTTTCTCTCTCCTTTTTTCTCTTTTTTCTTCCTTCCTCCCTCCCTCTGTCCCCCTCCTTCCCTTTCTCTCCCTCTCCCCTTCTTTGTTTGTTTGTTTCTTTTTTCTTTTTCTTCCCTCCCTCCCTCCCTCTCTGTCTCTCCCTTCCTCCCATTCTCTCCCTCTTTCCTTCCTTCCTTCCTTCCCTCCCTCCCCCCTTTCTCTCTCTCTCTCTTTCTTTCTTTCCTTTTATTTCTTTCTCCCAACCATTTTACAACCATTGCGGCATCCCCGGGGCCACGCGATTCAAATTCCGATGTTTGTGTTGCTCACTTAACAACTCAGTGATTCGCTTCACAACGGTGGCAAGAAAAGGGGCAAAACTCACTTAACGAATGCCTCGATTAGCCACGGGAATTTCGGGCTCAACTGCGGTCATAAGTCGAGGACTATCTGTACTGCTCTTCCTCTCGTTTCGTCTCTTAAATAAATGTTATTAAAGCACCCTCAGCCAAAATATGCCGTTGCCTTTCTACAGATGTTTTTCCAGCGGCATTTTGCAGAAACGAGATTACTAAAAAGATCATCGTAAGATCCTGGTATGTGTCGTTCTGGAGCCCTTGCCGCTTTGCTTTTAATAAGGCCCCTGTCGATCGAAAACAGATTTCTAATGCATCAGCCATGTAATGGGGTGGACGAGAAATTAAATTCTGATTGACCAAGCCATTTCTTCCCCCCCGTAATTACACTCGGATGGCGGCTTTAAAAAATGCAACGGATTGTATTCCTGCCTGCACCATTTCCATGTTGGGCAGCGAGACCCAGACAAACGAAGAAACAAAAAATGTGGATACTTTGAACCTTTTACACATATAATCTGTACATTAATATTAATGTCTAGGTACATGCAATCCATGTCCAAATAAGGAGGTTTATTTCTAGTCCAATAAAAGGCCCCCCTCCAGCCCAAAATAACCCCAGTAGCCAATTTCTTTAGCTGTTCACTGACTCATATTTATGACGGTTGCTGAGTCCTGGAGTCACGCGATCCCCTTTTGCGAACTTATGGGCAGTCAAGTGAAGAGGGAAATCTTGGATTCACTTAACAACCCTGTGACCAACTTTATAACGGCAGCGATTCACTTAACAACCGCAGTGGCAAGGAAAGTCGTTGAAATGGAACCAAACCAGTGATGAAATGTAAAATTTGTTACTACCGGTTCTGTGAGCGTGGCTTGGTGGTGGTGGGGGTAATGTGACTGGGTGGGCATGGCCAACTTTTTTTTTCTTTTTTTACTTTTAAAAACATTTTTTCTACAACCTTAAGGTTGCAGAAAAAAAATGCTTTTAAAAGCCTCTGACGATCAGGCAACTCAGCTGGGATCGCCAGAGGCTTTTAAAGGCATTTTTTTCCCTACAACCTCTTCGGCTGAAGAGGTTGTAGAAAAAACGCTTTTAAAAACCTCTGATGATCCCAGCTGAGCTGCGTGATCATCAGAGGCATTTTTTTTTACTTTTAAAAGCATTTTTTCGGCCGAAGAGATTGTAGAAAAAAATGCTTTTAAAAGTAAAAAAAAAAAAAGCCTCTGATGATCGCACAGCTCAGCTGGGCATGGGGACGGAGGCGCAGGGATTTTTGCTACCGGTTCTTCGAATCACCCGCCACCATCGCTACCGGATTGGGCGATCCGGTCCGAACCGGGAGCATTTCACCCCTGGGCCAAACTCACTTAACAATTGTCTCGTTTAACAACGTAAATTTGGGGGCTTCATTGTGGTCGTAACTCGAGGACTACCTGTGCTTTCTTCCCTAGCAGATGATCAAAACCAACCCACACCACCGTATCGTGGTCTCTCCGGCAAAGGGAGGGGAAAAAAAAAATAAAAGTCTACATTTTTTGTATTTCACCGCCGAAAGACACTCCTGGGATAATGAAGCTGGGAATGTAATGTTGTGTGTTACCTTAAAGGCGTTTGATGCCGTGTGTTACATCTGATCTTTGGAGGAAAGAGTGTGGTTCTTTTCATTTAAGGATGGAGAGGAGAGGAGGTCGCGGATAAAAAGGGAGAGAAAAAAAACTCAGCTCCAAGGATAGTGAAAAGGCGCTATAAAGTTTTTATTAGTCTAGGTTACGGGTGGTTATATTATCCCCAAGTCTATCGCGCCGGCAGTGAGTTACAGGCGGCACTTCCTAAAAAAAAAAAAAAAAAAAAGAGTAGCAATAAAAAAATTGACAGTACGGTAGATGTCAGGAAACTGTCTCGGCCCGAATTTTAGCTGTGTCTACCGTAGTTTATTTCCGGGGATAAAAATCCAATCTTGACAAACTGGTGAACATAAACGCAAATGTGCTCAAGGGTTCTGTCCCAGCTCCCCAAACACGACAAAGTGCGTTAAGCAATAGCCGTCATACTTTTTGTATATACCTGCTTAGTAGGACTTTCGCCCCCCCCCCAAGCGGTGTTCTTTTTTTATACAAAGTCAGCTTATTGCCCCCACAATCCGGGTCCTCATTTTACCTACCTCGGAAGGATGGAAGGCTGAGTCAACCTTGAGCCTGGTGAGATTTGAACTTGCAGTAATTGCAGGCAGCTGGTGTTACTTAACAGTGCTTTAGTCTGCTGTGCCACCAAGGCTGGATAGGTGGACCCCCTGTTCTTTGGGGCAGCCCCTCAAATATTGGAAGACCGCTGTCATGTCGGTCCTTCTTTTCTCTAGACTAGACTTCGACAAACCCAATTCCTGCAATTGTTCATCATATGGTTTTAGCCTCCAGTCTCCTCGCCGTCTTTGTTGCTACCTGTACAAGAGTTAATTGTTCCTGCAAACCTTGATGGACTCCAATTTCTGGTCCGGGCTGGATCTGAATATTGGAGTGAGGCAAGAATAAAAATCTGTCTTAATCGTACGCATCCCCTCCTTTAAAATAGATATTTGGAGAGAGAGAAAGAGAGAGAGAGAGAGAGAGAGAGAGAGAGAGAGAGAGAGAGAGAGAGAGAGAGAGAGAGAGAGAGGCAGGCACTTTGAAGAATCTTCAAAGGAACTTCCATTATCAACAATGAATGAAGTCCAGGTTTTTATAAAACGAAAAGAGCGACTTTTAACAACTGCAAATGGCAATTATTTTTATCATCTCAGGCTAAGTTTTATATCCCAGCTTTCATTATGGAGTGTCAGATAAGATACGCAGGGCTGCCTTCTCCAATTTTTTCCCAGGGCACAAAAGTTCGGTCAGGTAGAGTCCTAAAATCCAAGGTTTGGAAGGGACCCCTGGAGGTCTTCTAGTCCAACCCCTTGCTCAGCGCAGGCATCCATTCCAACGGATGGTCAACTACGAGGAAAGAGTTAACCATATCCAAATCCAGGCAGGAGATTTCGGATGGTAAATTTGAACCCATGTCTCTTCTGCAGCATTGCCACGCTGCCTTTTCAAAATCCTTGGTAAGCAGACTGTTCTGATTTTTTTAAAAAAAATAAAATAAAAAATGGAATCCAAGGTTGAAAATGCAATTTTAATTGGGCCTTTCAGCAAAGGCCGGGACGTAACGTCTGAGAGTCTTTGCTTTTACTACAGAAGGTTAAAGACGGCGAAGACGTGACCCCTTTTTCTCCACGGAGTTAAATAGTTCAGTCGGCAGAAGAATTTCCAAGACGGCTTATTATTTATTTATTTTATACAGTTGCCCTCCTGGCCCTTCAGCTGGAGAAAAAGAGATGTTACCTTTTTGGTCCTTTTTTCTTTCTTTCTTTCTTCCTGAGTCTGATTTTTATTTTACTTTTTAAGCATCGAACATGTATTTTTTTTTCTTCTTCTGATATTTAGCTTTTTTTTCCCCCCCTGTCTAACTCTCTTTGGCAGGCAAATACAAATTATTCCTGCCAACGGAGCTTCAATAAAGGAGTTGCGTTTGCAAACGTTAATAAAATTGCCATTTATTTTATTTTATTTTTGGCGGTTCCGGGAACCTTTCCTGTGATCAAAGAATCCTGCTCTAGCGGGTGTACGGAGGGGGAGACAGGTCAAAAAAAGTCAAAATGCCAGCCGGTGTCACGTGATCCGAGCCCCTCCCTCTCATGTCTCCTACTGTGTCTGTGGAGATTTCCACGTGATACGTCCCTGCAGTATTCTTGGCAAGGTTTTTTTTTTCCAGAAGTGGCTTGCCATTGCCTCCTTCCTAGGGCTAAGAGAAAATGGCTGGCCCAAGGCAGAGCAGAGCTAGAACTCACGATTGCCGGGTCTCTAGCCTGGAGGCTTAAAACACTGCCCTAAACTGGTGCTCGTAAACAGCCCGAGCTGTTGTGGTCCGCCAGCAGCGTGCGGAGCTGGCAGCGGAGTCGGACAGTGAGGAGGCTGGGGAGGACCATGGGCCAGTCCTGGAGTCTGGGGAAGGCCCGGATGAGGGCTCTACGTCGGAGGCAGAGATGATGCCAGGGCCATCGGGGAGTGATGCATGGACTCCGGAGCCTCCAGAGGCTGATAGGAGAGAGGCAGAGGAACAGGAGGAGCCTGTTCCTACTGCACACATGCGCAGAGTTGCCAGAAGGCAAGAGCAGCTAAAGCAAAAGGGACAACTCAGGAGTAAAGCCAGGAGATGATTGGCCCCTCCCATAAGGCTTAAAAGACCAGCAACAGCTCTTAGGCTCTTTGTCGGAAAACGTCGTTGATAGATTTGTTTCTTGTCTTGCTGCACTTATTTCTTGTCGGCGTCTTCTGCTTCCGAACTTTTGCCAAGAAAAAGCCTTTGGCAGGTTGCCTAATTAGACCAAGGTTGGTGATAAGGCTGAAGAATTTGTGTTATGAAGAATTTGTTTTGAATGAGTTTGGACTACGCTGAAAATGAGTTAATTCTCAGCTGTTCTAATAAAGTCTGTTTCTTTCGAACTGATTGCGTCTGATAATACCTACTTGGGCCTGGGTCACAACACTGAGCTGCCACTACGATATTCCAAGGGGTTCTTTAAAGCAGGGGTGTCACTCAACGCCCACGGGGTGCCGACAGGCCACAACGAGGACTTTACATTTTCAGAAAATGTTTGGCACTACAAAATTAAACAGCCCGCCCTCAACAGGGTGTGTGTGTGTGTGTGTGTGTGTGTGTGTGTGTGTGAATGCGACACTATCTATCTCCAGTCTACAACTCAGTCTTTCTGCAGTTCCAAGAAGGCTCCACTCAGATAACCTTGAGGACACAGGTAAACCTCCAAGCGGTCTCAACGACCCTCTAAAAGAATGCAAATGACCAGCTGTCTGCAAGGAGTATCAATCCTTCCATCCTCCACCATTCAGTCAGAACTGAAGAAGCTTCTTGGATGAGAAGCGAAAGGTCTTAAAAAGAAAAAACCAGAAAGTCCAGTTACCTCTTGAAAAAAAAAAAGCACCTTTCGGACAACCACGATCTGGAGGACTGAGAATCCTCACAGACATTTGGCATGACATTAAGTCCTAAGATGGTTTAATGGGGGGCGGGGGGGAGGGGAGAGAGTGCCAACATGTTAGGCAAAAACAGCCATTGTGTTTTTGGGTTCAGCACAGTTCTCAGTCTTCTCCACATTCAGGTTTTAGCCACAGGGAACACCTTGTCGTGGTCCTTAGTGCTCTCTGAGCATGGTGGTTTTCATGAGGACGTTTCAGGACCCAACTAGGTAACATCATCAGGGCTAGAAGGGAATGTGGTTTACAGTGAGGAGGAGGAGGAGGAGGAGGAATGAAGGTGGCAGAGGAGGATGACTGTAGAGGTCTTGAAGCTCTCCGAGGTTAGTTATTTCCTTGCAGACGTTTCAGGACCCAACTAGATAACATCATCAGAGCTAAAAGGAAATGTGGTTTAAGAAGAAGAGGAGAAGGAGGAGGAGGAGGAGGAGGAGAATAAAGAAGAAGGAATGGAAGCAGAGGAGGTGGAGGACTGTGGGGTCCTTGATGCTTTCTGAGCTTAGTTGTTTTCTTGGAGACCTTTCAGGACCCAATTAGATAATATCATCAGAACTAAAAGGAAATGTGGTTTAAGAAGAGGAGGAGGGAGGAGGAGGAGAAGGAGGAGGAGGAGGAGGAGAGGAATAAAGAAGAAGGAATGGAAGAGGAGGAGGTGGAGGACTGTGGGGTCCTTGATGTTTTCTGAGCTTGGTTGTTTTCTTGGAGACCTTTCATGACCCATCTAGGTAACATCATCAGTGGCTAGCAGGCAGTAGGATTGGCTCTCTCTCTAGATACAAATAGCTTTCCCTTTCAGTGGGAATATTCTTGCTGGCTCCTTGATTAGGCTGTTGTTTGCTGTTGATTTGTTTATCTGCGTCGATAGTCCCTTGACTGGGCTATTGTTTGCTTCTTGATTGTTGGTCTAGTGTTAATCTCTAGTGTTGATTATTGGTCTTTTTTACTGATATTTAGGTTTTTTTCTCCCCTTTTTGGCATTTCAATTGTCTCTCTGCAACGGTTATGTCTATTTTTGAATTGGGGCACTGATGGGACGATGCACCTTCCTTCCGTTTCCGTGATCCTGGCGCAGTTCGGGAAAGACTATCTTTGCAAGACCGCAATTAAGGGATTGTGTTCTGTTCCAGTAATTTGAGCTTCTTTTTTTCCCCAGCCCGGAGAAGGGCTGGCAACACTCCGCCAGTTCTGAGCTCTGGACAGCTGACAGGCTGAATTACAGAATCGTAACGTGCGGGATTCGC
Source organism: Pantherophis guttatus (assembly GCF_059756535.1). Classification (NCBI taxonomy): domain Eukaryota; kingdom Metazoa; phylum Chordata; class Lepidosauria; order Squamata; family Colubridae; genus Pantherophis; species Pantherophis guttatus. Next base: position 4,187,586 of record NC_142069.1, on the reverse strand, counting down.
TTCCAGCAAAGCGTCGAGACCTCACGAGCCTTTGATGGAAGGGCGACTCTCGCACTTGATGGATCATTGATCCCATCCGTGGCAATAAGGCAAACATATTGTTATGGTGCATGTGTCTGCATATTAACTCGGGCCAACTGAACTGGGTTGCGTGGCCCGTTGTTAAGAGGCCTGAAATGCGTTATCGATCCCCGGAGTTGTTTAAAAAAAAAAAAAGAGGCGATTCAGGATGCTTACAAGGAGAAACTCTTCAGGTGGGAAAAAAA